>NW_026652279.1:51349209-51448267 GCF_009828535.3 Hylobates moloch
TTTTTTTTTTTTTTTTTTCTGTTAAAGTAGAGATTGAAGTGACAAGATAGATCTGAAGGAAGACTGGGAAAGGTCAACAAAATATCAGTGACTTGTTTATGAAATTCCAGATGGGATTTGTTCACCAAGAAATTATAATTCTGATATTGATATTAAATGCAAAAGGTTGGCATTATTTTATCAAGACACACTGTGACTTTTACCTTACTTAATAAGTTTGGAAGTATAAGACCAATCTTGGAGATAATGTTTATGTCCTCTTTGATACTCCTCTTAAATATTATATAACTTTAGATGAATATTGATTCTTTAGGTTGGGCTGCTTATTCTCAAAGGTATGGTTTTATTCAGATATTAATAAGTGATGATGCCATGTGCAATATTAAAGAAATGTTTGTAATGCCTCTATCTACTTTGTAAACAACATAGACAAAATCTCTACTCTTGTGGAGATTCCATTTTAGTAGGGAAGACAAAAGGCAAGTATAGTAGAGTAAATAAGATGGAAACAAGTAGGACCAGATACATAATTTGTTATACCAGTAAAAAAATGAAAATGCAGAGACCTTTTTCAAATAATATTAAAAATTTCAAGACAGCAACAGTTGAACAGTAATCAAGTGTGAGGTCCTTTGAAGCTTTGGATTCAATGTGACTGTACAGATTGCAAGCCCATGAAGCCAGGCCTGGGGATAAGTGCTATACAGAAAATAATACAAGTGAGGTGGCTTAAGCAAATTAGATCAATTGGCTAAACAAAGACTGTTAAAGGTTAAAGAGTTTGAATTGTTTAAAAATTGGCAAAATAATTGGACATGCTATTTAGATGAATTTCGGTGTGTTTTAGAACTTTAGTCATGGTATCTTAAAAAATGCAGCTAGCAAGAAATAGTTTAAATACATGCTGTCATTAAACTAATAAATTGGAGTACTTTTGTAGGGGAATAAACTTGACTTTTAAATTCAGCAAGCTTTTCCTGGCCTCTACAAGTTTTCTGACCTTAGCCCAGTTACATAAACTTCTGAAGCCTCAATATAATAGGGATAATAAAATAGCATTTAAAGTTACTTTTGAAATGAAATTAAGGTGATAATACAGGGTGCTTAGCAAAATGTCAGGAATATAATAAAAATTCAAAAAGTACTTATTATTAGTAAAAACAACTGTTATCATTGCTGCTAAATTTCTTACAGACTTTATACTCAGAAACAATTTTACTTCATTTAACCAGTTTTACTAAGAGAAAAGTTTCTGTATCTTGACTATTTACAACCATTACTCAAACCCTTCTTAGTTTATAATTTTAAAAGAAAACACTTCATAAAACATAACTACATTAACAAAAATACTTGATAACAGTCCTTATGTTTGCTTTTGGTTATACAGAATTACTGATATTGTGAAATTCTCACTGAATTACCAATAATTAACTACATCTTCTCTGAAAAAAGAATTTACTTGTTCACATGTGGGAAAGTTTCAAACTGTTGTTGAAGCTCTTATCTTTATACTTTATTACTCCCTCTTTCCTGTGGATAAAGCAGAAATGTGGGAAGTGGGGTGAAGTATATTCTTTCTTTTTTTTCTTTTCATATATTTGTTTGCAAATGGATATTAAAGGTGTGAAATAATGGTGGAAAGAATATAAAGTTGAATCAGGTCAAAATTGGTTGATAAGACTTTATTGTGCAGAAATTCTAGATGTCATGTTGCTGCTCAAAGAGTTTGGAGGCTCTAACAGCTTGTTTGGTGGGCAAAACATGGATCAAAATGTGGTCTATACTAACCTAAGTTGAAATACCACAACTGCCTTGGTATACTGTAGAAAAAGAGATCCAAAAGATAGAGAGATTAAGGATTTATCATGTGATATCTGCTCACTCTGGGAGGGCCCAGTGGACTTATCTTTCATGACAATAGTGAGAAATAAATGTGTGAGAAGAGTTGTAGCATTCTTGAAGAGCTCTGTGGTTGCTCTTCTCTGTAGCTAAGAAATTAGAGTGCAGACTGCTTCTTCTAACCTGGAAACCCAAATACAATATGAGAAATTAAATCCTTAATTACTCCTATTAGAGTAGCACAGACTATGTAGCAGCACTTCGTCACTACACACAAGGAAGATATGCTTCTAGTAATGGACAACAGACTCTAAGCAGAGATCAGAATTTTCTGATATGCGGAGACCTATGGCATTTCCTAGTTGATCATGGAATCCCTAGAAGTGAAATCGGTGAGTACTCTACTAAATTTTTCTTATGTGATTTGTGTAAGCAGAAGAGCTCTAGGTCAGGTGAACAGAAGCCTAATTTAAATCATAAAAGAGAGAGTCATAGCCCCTCAATCCATTCCCAGACTTGAGCCTAGAACTCCTTGAATAAAGGGGAGGCTGAGTACCCTTCAGGAAAAACCCTGCTTTTCTGCCAAAATTTTACACTGTTAATATTTCTTCTGTCATCCCCCAAATGGATCTACAGCCTTTAACCAGGGTGACAGTGCAGTGAGGGAAATGAAATAATCATATTTTTCAGAGATGATTGGAGACCAAGAATATCACTTGTGTTACACTAGTCAGAGTAAGGTCTTATGTAGGTCTCTTGATCAAAGGAGTTTTAGCTCAGTCAATCTCATAATGGATCTAATATGTCCTTGAACTTACTCCCAAGTTCCAGAGTAAATAATTGGAACAGACATTCTTAGCATCTGGCAGAGTTCCCACATAGTTTCCCTGACCTTTGTAGTGGGGGATATTATGGTAGAAAAGGCCAAATGGAAGCCAATAGAATTGCCTTTATTTGGAAGAATATTTAGCCAAAGGCAATACTGCATTGCTAGAGGGATTGCAGAAATTAGTGCCATCATCAAGGATCTGAAATATGCACAGGTGGTGATTTCCACCATATTCCCCTTCAACTTACCAATTTGGTTTGTGCAGGAGGCAGATAGCGCTTGGAGAATGACCATGAATTATTATAAACTTAATTGAATTATGACTTAAACTGCAGCTGCTGTTCCAGATGTGGTTTCATTGCTGAAGTAAATTAACACACCCCCTAGTAATCGATGTGCAGCTACTGATCTGGAAAATGATTTTAAAAAACATCTTTCAGTAAAGGTCACCAGAATCAGTTTGCTATCACCTGGCAAGGCCAAAAATACACCTTCATTGTCCTAACTTACAGATAAATTAACTCTTTCCTATGTCATAGTGTAGTCTGCACAGACCTTGGTTATCTTTCTGAAATGACATCATAATTATTAATTACATTACTATGTTAATTGGACAGTGGAAACTGCTGTAGTATATTTATAAGACATTTGCATGTCAGAAGATAAAATATAAACAAATATTCTGAGGTCTCCCATCTCAGTGCAATGCCTAGAAAGTACAATTGTGTAGAGCATGATGAGATATCTCATCTAACATTAAACTTATCATGTCAAATGGACCTTTCTGGATTTCAGAGGCAACACATTCCTCTTTTGGGTGCACTACTCTGGCCTACTTACAAAATGTCCTAAAAAACTGTTAGTTTTGAGTGAGCGCCAGACCAAGAGAAGGCTCTGCAACATCCCCAGGCTGCTATACAAACTGCTGGGCCACTTGAGCCAAAGTGGCCTCTTTAGCGACTTGAGCCAAAGGATCCAATAGATCTTATTGTTCTTGAAGTGTCAGTGGTTTATAGAGGTGCTTTATGAAGCTTTTGGTAGGCTCTGTAGTGTACTTTGCAGATATTGCAATTTTTGCAAATTGATGATTTGTGGTAACCTAGAGCTGAGCAAGTCTAATGGCACCATGTACTCGTTTCATGTCTCTGTGTCACATTTTGGTAATTCTCACAATACTTCAAACTTCTCATTAATATTATATTCTGATGGCGACTTGTGGTTAGTGATCTTTGATGTCACTACTGTAAATGTTTTGGGGTACCGTGAACCACACCCATATAGGATGGGGAAATTAATTGATAAATATTGTATGTGTTTAAACTGATCTAGCAACTGGTCATTTTCCATGTCTCTCCCTATCTTGTGGTCTCCCTATTTTCTGAGACACAACAATATTGAAATTAGATCAATTAATAACCTTATAATGGCTTCTACGTGTTCAAGGGAAAAGGAAAGTAGCACATCTCTCACCTTAAACCAAAAGCTAGAAATGATCAAGTTTCAGGTATTATTATTTATGTAATACATTTCATAAGGCTATAGTTGCCATAGATAGATTCTTTTGATGAATGTGGGCAAGGTGGGTGAAATCTTCCTAGAAAGAAAGGATTCACCATTCTTGATGCTACCAAGAACATTTGTGACTCACGAGAAGAGGTTAAAATATCAGTATTAACAGGACTTTGGAAGAAGTTGATTCCAATCCTCACGGATGACTTTGAAGGGTTCAAAACTTTAGTGGAAGAAGTAACTGCAGATGTAGAAATAAAAAGGTAACTAGAATTAGAAGTGGAGCCTGAAGATGTGACTGAATTGCTGCAATTTCACGATAAAATTTGAACAGATGAGAAGTTGCTTTTTATGGAAGAGCAAAGAAAGCGGTTTCTTGAGATGGAATATATGCCTCGTAAAGATGGTCTGAACATTGTTGAAATGACAACCAAGTATTTAGAATATTACACAACCTTGGCTAAAAAAGCAGTGGCAGGGCTTCAGAGATTTGACTCCAATTTTGAAGAAAGTTCTATTATGGATAAAGTATAATCAACAGCATCAAATGCTACATAGAAATCTTTCACAAAAGAATCAATTGACACACCGAACTCTATTGTCTTAATTTAATAAATTGCAATAGCCATCCTGCCCTTCAGCAATCACTCCCCTCATCAGTTAGCAGCCATCAACATTGAAGCAACACCTTTCACCTGCAAAGGATTGTGAGTTGCTGAAGGCTCAGATTATTGTTACAATTTTTGGGGTGAATAATGCTTTCTTAAGATACGCACATTTTTTAGACATGGCATTATTTTACACTCAATAGGCTACCATATAGTGTAACATAACTTTTATATGCATTGGGAAACAAAAAAAAAATATGTGTGACTTGCTTTACTGTGAATTTGTTTTGTTACAGAGGTTGGAACAGAAACATTAATATCTCTGAATTATTCCTGTACATGAGAAAGTGGCTCGAATGTTCATGGATCCTATTTATGGCACATTTATTTTCTCCCAGCCCAGTTGTCTGGCTTCATGGGGAGTTATTTACTATCAATTGACTGAGGAAAAATGAAACACCTTACATATGGTTCTACACAACATGTGGGCACTGTCTGAAAGTGGACAGCTATAGCACTACAGGCTCTTTTTGGAGCAATGGTGGAGTGAAATTCTCCCAGCAAGCAAAACTTGAACAGTGCACTTTGTTGTTCATTTCACATGGAAGGAGAAATACACAGAAGTACAAATATATACTGATTTATGAGCTGTGGCCAATGATTTGGCTGGATGGTAAGGGACTTAGAAGCAACGTGATGAAAAAAAATGGTGACAAAGAGGTCTGTGGAAGAGGATGTGGATAGACATCTCTGAATGGGCAAAGAATATGAAGATATTTGAGTCCCATGTGAATGCTTACTAAAGTGTAATCTGTGCAGAGGAAGATTTTAATAATCAAGTGGATAAGATGACCCATTTTGTGGATATAAGTCAGGTTCTTTCCCAAGCCCCCTCCTTGCCTCAGTAATAACTCAATGGGTTTGTGAACAATGTAGCCATGGGTTGGCAGGATATATGAGATGCAGGGATGGAGGTCGTGCATGGGCTCAGCAACATGGACTTCCACTCACCAAGGCTGATCTGGCTAGAGACACTGCTGAGTGCCCAATCTGCCAGAAGCAGAGATCAGTACTGAGCTCCTGATATAGCACCATCCTCTGGTGTGATTAACCAGCCAGCTGGGAGCAGGTGGATTACATTGGATGACTTCCATCATGAAAGGAGAAATACTTGGTTCTTATTGGCATAGACACTCTGGATATGGATTTGCTTTCTCTGCATGCAATGCCTCTGCCAAAACTACCATCTGTACATTTATTGAATGCCTTATCTACCATCATGGTATTCCACACAGCATTGCTTTCGATCACAAAACTAACTATACAGCAAATGAAGCATAGCAATGGGCTGTGCTCATGGAATTCACTGTCCTTACCATGTTCCCCATTATCCTGAAGCAACTAGCCGATAAAATTTTGGAATGGCCTTTTGAAGACTCAATTTCAATGCTAGTTTTGTGTCAATACTTGCATGACTGGGACAATGTGCTCCAGAAAGCTGTGTGTGATCTAAATCAGAGTCTAATATATGATGCTTTTTCTCCCATAGCCAAGATACAAAAGATCAGGAATGAAGGGGTAGAATAGGAGTAGCACCACTCACTATTACACTTATTGATCCACTAGTAAATTTTTTATTTTTCCCGCATGATCTTATGCTCTGGTGGTCTTAGAGGTCTTACTACTAAAGGAAAGAATGCCTCTCCCAGGAGACACAACAATAGTTTTATCGAACTGGAAATTAAGAATGTTACCTTGCTTCTTTGGGCTCTCTGAATTGACAGATAAAGAAGGGAGTTACTCTACTTGTTGAGATAATTGATCCTGACTATCAAGGAGAAGTTGTGCTGCTAATACACAATAATGATAAGGAAGATTGTGTCTGGTATACAAGAAATCACTTAGGGTGTCTTTGACTATTACCGTGTCCTATGATTAAAGTCGATAAAACATTACCACAGTCTTTTTCAGACAGGCCTGCTAAATGGCCCAGACCCTCAAAAAATAAAGAGTTGGGTCACCCAATAGGCAAAGAAACACAGCCAGCTGAGGTACTTGCTGAGGGCAAAGATAATATAGACCTGGTAGTGGAAGAACGTAGTTATAAGTATAAGCTATGAACATTTGATCCATTGTAGAAATAAGAACTGTAATAGTTATGAGTATTTCTTATTTATTTTGTTATAACTGTGTTTGCATGTGTACATGTGTCTGTGTCTGTTGTGTCTTCCTACTCAGTAATTCTACTTTTCATGGCAGAGTGTGTTTTCTGCTCTGTTAGTTTTAAAAAGCAAATGACAAGCTTTTTTTTTTTTTTTTAAATTATCTTGCTTTGGGGAAAGAGTAAACATTTTAAAAATCACTGTATAGTATTTAGGAAAAATGCTAATGGTTTTCTTTTACTCCAACTACTGCTTCCTCTATGTATGTGTGTTTGCATCTATCAGCTCATAGACTTCAAAGACCTTGCTGAGAATTAAGCCTTTTGGGGGCAATTATTTTTGGATTTTTAAAATCATGGTTGAAAAATAGACAAAAGACTCACATATCCTTCAATCATTCTTTAAAAAATGATGGAGGGATAGGCAAAATATTCTCTTGAGAATTCTAGATATTCACAATTTAGGGGATGATATTCAAACTTCACAAATCTTGACAGAAGGGGCTTTAACATCCCATCAGGGAGCCTGCCCATCTTAAGCTGAGTCTCTAGGGGCTGTGAGCACAATCAGAAGACCAGACCAAGGGATGAATATTGTTGCCTTTTGTATCCAACAGGGCAGGCAGGGTTCCCTTCTACAAGGAGGACTATCAAAATTAGCTGAGACTCCCTCAAGAGCAGGTGGTGATGAAGGACAAAGAAGCAAGCTGCCGAGTGGTGTTCTCTGTTTATGTAGTCCAGAAGACCCCTCCATCATGCTCTGTTGATGTCATTTTGCTTTTATTTTTTGAATGGAATTCAGCTAATGAGTCAGAGTGGATAATTCCTTAACAATAACTACTATGGGAAGTTACAACTGACCTGTGGGGCTGTTCCTGATATATCAGCAATGTTTCTTCAAAAAGAGGTCCCCTTGCCATTTTCTCCCTCGATTTAGATGAATCACCAAGCACTGAGAATGTCAGGGCTTGCGGGGTCAAAATGATCATGCTTTTAAATTATCGCCAGACAAAACCACCTGGGTTCAACTTGTGAACACAGGTTCACAATTGCACACTTGTTTGAATGTCAATCTTCGAAGAGAACTTTTGTAATTCAGGGCATACCAAAATGTGTTTTAGTAATTCAGTAGAAAAATGTTGGGCTCCCTAATGATTGGAAAAACTAATGTGATATGCTCCAGGTGAAAATCCTCAGACTAAGTATATAAATATTAAGAGCCTGCTTCTGTGACTCACTTTCCAAGTCTAGTCTTCTCTAGTTGTCCAAAATGTAACATATTTTACTAGTCCAACAATACTTCAACATTTGTCATTACATTTTGAAAGGATAGCCGTAGGTAAGACTGTTCTCTATGTGGTTCAGAAAACCTCCACCATCATGCTTTGTTGGTGTGATTTTTCTTTTGTTTTTTGAATGGAATTAAGTTAATAAGTCAGAGTGGATCAATGTTAATGAGCAAGAGTCTTTTCCTTAATGCATTTTTTATGTATGGTTTTTCCTAATGGTAACATGAGCTATTTTCTCTATAAGCTTGTACTGTTTCCAAAGAATATGACCTTAAGACCTAAGGAAAACCCAAATAAAAATATTTTATCTTTGTACCTTGCCATTCTTTATTTCCTTAGGAAAATACACACAAAAGCCAAGAACTTTTATTCAACACACACTGTATGCAATTCCTATCTTATTCTAAGTCCAAGAAGAGAGGCAGACAGTGTAAGTGGGCCCCTGTGTCCTTAACATTTGAATTCCCAGGAAATAATTTAAATTGCTGCTGCTGCATGAATATAACTTGTTTCCATGCAAATGTAAGTCTATAAACCTTCCCTTAGGATCTAAGGAGCAGTCTTTATTTGCAAGTATTCACCAAGTAACTACTCTGACACATGCTAGCTAGGCACTAATGACAGTAAGAATTGCTTCTGCACTCAGACAAATGAATTTAGAGAACAAATCTAAAGTTCTCTGCTTGTGATCTCGTTATTCAGGAAAAACTATTGCATCTTTCTCAATTTTTCGTCTCCTATATCTTCAATTATAACATTGAAATAACGTGCTTCACCAAGTCCATGATTACTAAAGAATATTTAGGGTCTGTCGTAAACAGCCTTGTATGAGCTTCATAAGGAAAGCTGCTATATAAATAAGCACTTGGAATGATGCCTGGCATATGATAAGTCTACTATCAATGTTCTCTAGTTTGTCTTGAGGGTCTCTCAGTTACTTAGTTGTAAGCTGTTTACTGTTCTAATGAGAAGGACTAGTTATAGAAAACACAGATTTTTTTGTACACAATAAATCTGTACAATTTTTATTTGTCAATTAACAAAATAACGTGAAAGTATGTCAATAGATCTATCATAATGGTCATCCTAGTGCCTACTGAGTGTAAAAGAGAACAGTGGTACGTATATAAGAAGAAACAGAGTATGAAGGGAAAATACTCTCAGAAGACTGAGCTTACTGTGGTCTTTTGCATAAAATTCCCAATGGTAATTTCTGTGAATGAATTGCCTACATTTACTCTGTATACTCAGCAATATGTGATTATTTATTTTTATTTAATTCTAATTTAATTAGTAATATTAGATTTATTGCACTTCATCTATGCTCTTTTTTAAAAATCATTAAATACTACATCTACCTAGCAACAACCTTGTAAAAACCTTGCTAAGTAGGTTTAGTATTTTCATTTTCTATCTGAGGAAACCAGACTCAAAAAAACTCTGGTGTGAGATGGCACAGCCTTTAGTGCAGCCAACTTAGTCATTCTTGCTACTACACTGTGCCAAGTGATTGGGATCAAAAATTAATTTTGATTTTTAGCATTACTTTTTAGTGAACATTTTAGCACAGTTTTGAAGATAACATTTTTAAAATTTCATATTCCATATAAAGGTTCCATATAAATTTTCAATTAATTGCCACGAATGGCTAACTCAGAATAAAGGGCTTAATAAGTGTCTTCTTTTTCTTATTCATGGTGTAGTTGGGGGTTCTATGCGCCCAGTATGTTAATCTGTTTGCACCCTACATTGTGTATGCTAGCTATGCTTTAAGAATACACATCATCCTCCACCTTCCAATAGGCTCCATTTAATATTATTCCTGTCTATGTTGGAGGAGGGAGACGATCAGGAAAAATGACTAATGGGTACTGGGTTTACTATCCTGTTGATGAAATGATCTGCAAACCCCCATGACACAAGTTTACTTATGCAACAAACCTGCACATGTACCCCTGAACTTAAAATAAAAGTTTTTTTAAAAAAAATGGAAGAAAAATACACACTACAGGCTTAAATATATGCCTTGGAAGAAGTGGGAGAGTAAAAAATGAAGTAATGCTAAACAGAAACCATAAAAAATTTTCTTTCTGGAATAGAAGATGTATATAACCCATCTTAGTCATTTCTTTCAAGGACCTGCCTCAAAAGTGAATTCACCATCAATGAGAAGACCCTAAAATGGTAAACTTGCAAAGAGTCAAGGTTTTGTATCTAAACATAAAGCAGATAAACGTAGAAAGCAGCTCATAAGGTAACACAAACAATGTTATTCGAGTAGGTACAAGTACTTTTCCACCTTTCTTTTAATTACTTTTGAGAGAATTGGAGGTGGTATTTGATTGAAAATACTCCAAACAGAAATGGTGTTGATCGATTTTATCATTTTCTTGTAATTAAAGTTTTTCATTCCCTGATGCTAAGAATGGTTGTGGAATTTTGGCTATCTAGTATGGTCTGTTTTCTAGATGAAAACATTGGTGAAGGCTTATGAAATAAAGAAAGAGACCATAGAGCATCTCAGGCCATTTGTGGCAAGTGCTTCCCCAACCACAGTTGTTATACAACACCACAACTCTTTTGCACTTGTTAGATCTCTGAGCATGTAGCTATTTCCTGCCTCTTCTCTATATGTTCATCTATGTTGATAAGGAATGTTTGATATAAAAAATTCAACTCAATCAATTAAATTAAAACCCATACAATCAAACTTCACCAACATTTATTAATGGTATACAACATTGTCATGGTTGTGTATCAAGCCTTTGACAAAGGACACATCAAAAGCACAGAAGTAATATAAATTATAGTGACAATGCAGAGTTTACAACAAAATTGTAAAGTTTAATCTCTAGGAAGGAACAGGATGTTTGCAAAAAATGGTGACTTATCATTTGATGGGTTATTTTTTTAATTGGTTGTCATTAGCTTCCAAACTAAAACAGCCTAATTTTAAGAGGCTTTATTCTTTCAGTCTCAGCAAGCAACATGGATATGCCTTTAAAACAAAGAGTACATTTGTTTTGGCTCAATTGTACTTAATTAGATAATAGAAATTATAGGTGATGTTGTTACTAAATAGGGAAACTGAAAGACTTGTAGTGCTGAATCTCAGATGCAGCTCCCCAAGCAGACATAATTTGAATCAATTTACAATCAATCAACAAAAACACATTGAATGCTTAATTATGTGATTAGACCAAATTGTCTGAACAGTATCTTTCTGACTGTGTTAGGCCACAGTAACTTTTGGGCTTGTAGGAGGTCCAGGTGTAACATATAAAACAAGTAGCTAAAAAATACTTAGCAGGTCCTCAACTAATGCCATTTTTGCTATAACGTGAATGACAAAAAGGTTTCTGGCTGGGGCCACTGTCTGTGGAATTAGTACCTTCTTCGCATGTCTGCGTGGGCTTTCTCTGGGTATTTTGGTTTCCTCCCACATCCCCAAAATGAGCACATTAGGTTAATTGGTGTGTCTAAATGGCCCCAATCTGAGTGAGTATAGGTGTGTGGGTGAGGGCACCCTGCAATGGAGTGGCATTCTGTCCAGGGCTAGTTCCCACCTTGCACCTAAGCGGCCGGGATAGGCTCCAGCTACCCATGATTCTAAACTGGAATAATTGGTGGTAAATAATTATCTTACTTGTGTTTATCAATCTTTCTTAAAGGTATGGATAGCTAACATTTATTTCATTGTTTAATATTAGAAGCGTTTCGGGTCTTTATTTAGAAATGTGGTGATGATTTTGTGACCAGAAATATGCTGTAGGAACTTTAACTCTCGATTATATGGATTAGCCTATGGTAAAATTGATTTTGTTTCCCTTTAAGATTTTTTAAATACATATTTCACATATAAGTGAGATTTTGCATATTGTTTTTCTTTGTCTGGCTTATATTTTACTTATCATAACATCCTCCAGGTCCATCCATGTTGTGGCAAATGGTAAGATCACCTTCTTTCGTAAGGCTGCGTGTGTGTGTGTGTGCATGCTCATGTATGTGTATGTGTGTATACATTTTTTAAAATTCATTTTTCTGTTGATGGACACTTAGGTTCTTTTCATATTTTAGCTATTGTGAATAATGTTGCAATGAATATTGGAATGTAGAAATCTTTAAAGGTGGTGATTTCATTTCCTTTGAGTATATACCCAGGAGAGAGGGATCGCTGGATCATACAGTAGTTCTATTTCAAATTTCTTTAGGAAACTTCATTATGTTTTTTTTTTATAATGGTTCTTCCAATCTATATTCCCACCAACAGTGCTCTAGAGTTCCCTTTTCTCCAAACTTTCACCAACATTTTTATGTCTTGTCCTCGTTCTTTCTTTTTTTTTCTTTTTTTCGAGACAGGATTTCACTCCCATTGCCCAGGCTGGGGTGCAGTGATGCAATCTCAGCTCACTGCAACCTCTGACTCCTGTGCTCAAGTGATCCTCCCACCTCAGCCTCCAGAGTAGCTGGAACTACAGGTGTGTGCCACCACGCTCGGCTACTTTTTACATTTTTTGTAGAGATGGGGTTTTGCCATGTTACCCAGGCTGGTCTCAAAGTCCTCAGCTCAAGTGATCCATCTGCCTTGGCTTTCCAAAGTGCTGGGATTACAGGCATGAGCCACCGTTCCCGGCCTTGTTGTTTTTCTAAGAGCCGTCTATGGGTGTGAGGTGATATCTCATAGTGGTTTTGATTTTTAATTCCTTTCTGATTAGTGATATTAAGCACTTTTTCATATATCTGATGCATATTTATATCCTCTTTGGAGAAATGTCTATTCATTTCCTCAATTTACAGTTGGGTTATTTGTTTTTTAGCTATTGAGTTGTAAGGGGTCTTTATAAATTTGGGGATATTAACACTTTATCAGGTATGTGGTATGCAATTCTATTTTCGCATGTGTTGGTTGCCTTTTCATCTTGTTGATTGTTCACTTTGCCGTGCTGAAGCTTTTTAGTTATATGGAATCTCATTTATTTGTTTTAATTTTGTGGCCTGAGCTTTTGATGTGATATCCAAAAGAATTATTGCCAAGGGAGTGTCCAGGAGCTTTTCCCCTATGTTTTCAATTTCAGGAGTTTTATAATTTCAGTTCTTACATATAGCTATATTATCCACTTTGAGTTAATTTTCATGTATGATGTAAGATAAGGGTCTAACTTTATTCCTTTGCATGTGAAAATCCGGTTTTTCCAACACTATTTTTTGAAGAGACTCTTTGCTTCCCCATTATGTCCTCTTAGTGCATTTGTTGAAAATTGTTTGGCATGTAAGTGTCAACTAATTGACATATACTTTTAGATTTATTTCTGAGATCTCTATTCTGTTCCATTGGTCTATGTCATTTTTATGCCTGTAACATACTGCTTTGATTACTATAGCTTTGTAATAAAAGTTTAAATCAGGAGGTATGATACCTCCAGCTTTGTTTTTCTTTCTCAATATTGCATTGGCTATTCAGGGCTTTTTGAGGTTTCATACAAATTTTTGAAAATTCTTTTCTATTTCTCTGAAGAATTCCATTGGAATTTTGATAGGGATTGTGTTAAATCTGTATATTGCTTTGGGCAGTATAACATTTTAACAATATGGATTCTTCCCATTGATGAACACAGACTATTTTCCGTTTATTTGTGTCTTTAATTTCTCTCAAAAATCTTTCATAGATTTCAGTGTACAAATCTTTCACCTCCTTGGTTAAATGTATTCCTAGGTATTTGTTTTATTCTATCATATATGTGATTATTTTCTTTCCTTTTCTTTAGCTAGGTTGTTATTCGTGTATAGAAATGCTTTCTCCAAAGGCTCCATGGGGAGATTCTGTTTTTTGCTTCCAGTTTCTGGTAGCTCCAGGCCTCCTTGACTTCTGGCAGCACTGCTCCTATCTCTGCCTCTATGGTCACATTGCCTTTTTCTCTGATTTCTGTCAGATCTCCCCTGTGTGTTTCTTATAAGGAACCCTGTCATTGGATTGAAGGCCCACTGGATAATCCAGAACAATCTCTCAAAATTCTTAATTTAATTGTAAGTATAAAGACCTTTTTATTTTTGAAATAATGTAACATTTATGGGTTCTAGGAGCTAGGATATAGGCAAAAATTTTTGAGAGATAGGACAGATTTTGTTTGGTTATTTTAAAATATCATGCTAAAACATGTATTAATATTTGAATGTTTGTCAAACTGTTCAAAATAGGTTAGTACATAATTCTAAGTATATGCTGCTGATGTAAGTATTTATATCCTCCCACTCCTACCTTTGAAAATTATCTAATGTTCTTATGGTGCTAAAATATGCATAACATGAAACTTACCCTTTAAGTGTACAGTTTAATGGCATTAAATATATTCACATTGTTGTGCAGCCCTATAGGGTTTTGATGGGTACTGTATTCAGTTATTTCTTTCTGTTCCAACTTTGCTACATGAAAAACCTAGAATTAGTATTATTATCAAATTACTATTATTCATATATTGAGATGGTAATACAATTTTTCTTTTATATTCTGTTAAATCAATATCTTTTTGATGTTAAATCTAGAGCATATCTTGATAGAAAATATCTTCAATATCCCAATATCTTCATAGGAAAATTTAGGCCACATACAATTGAACAGAGTTGTGAAGTAGAGCAAAAATTTGTACCAAAAATGTAGCCTAAAAGGAGGAGCTAATTTTAGCAACATATATGAAAATAAAAAAGAAAACAAACTAACAATGATCCTAAGTTATTTGGAAATGTTTCTTTAAACATACTGTTTTTGTATAAAATAAGTGAGTCAGTCCGTGGACGTCACTTCTAAGTTTTGAGGATACTAAACCATCTTAGCAGGTGAAAGTCAAATTGGTTATTGTTCAACATATAAAGGCAAAACAAATTTTCTTTTAGTTAACTTTTGACTAAAATGCACAACTATAATTTATTTCAAAACAGAGAATCATTCAAGTATAAACCTGACCCTATTATTACACTCTCAGCAGGAACAGAGAAAATCTCTTTTGAGGGTCTTAGCTGGCCACTGGTTGCCATGCAAACTTGACTCATTCATTATAAATTTACAGAAAATATAAAATTCTAATTGGAGCTTCCATGAATATTTGAGAAAGAAAAAAGTAAACCTACTAGTGATTGCAGACAAGAAGCCAAATTTGTCTTTCTTTGCTTATGAAAGGTTAAATTGATAGACCACCATTTTACTTAAACATAAAAATAATTTTGAGCTGGGCAAGTGGATGCCTGCAGCTAATTTACAGTCAAATCACATCCACTTGGAACAGTAGGGTTGAAATGAAAACATGTTGATAGGCTATTTACCTGTTAGGCCTTGGTAAGTGCAGGGATAACAAATGTAATTCATTTTGTTAACATGATGAAGTTACCATAATTAAGCAGTTGGTAAAGAAACAAATCTATTATGAGTTTACATTTCCAGCCTTTTAATGGCCAGAAAAGTCACTACTCTAATTCTGGTCAGATCTTTTCAACCAGCAGATTTTTGTCCATAACTGGCAACTCTCTCAGTTTGCTGCTTCAGGAAGTTCTTAGGGATATTTTCCAGTTTAAATCAGAGCTAGGGGTGATTTGAAGTATTTTTGTCCTATTTCAAACCCAAATATACATTTTAACTCTTTTTTGTCTTTTCAAAAATGCAGCAAGTCATTAATGGGAGCCTATGTTAAAGGAATTAAGTAAGATGCCCAAGAAAGGAGTGAGCAGCCCTGAACCAATTTAACTGGATTCTAGATTTCCAAATTGATGAATCACATTCTGAAATCTGCTTCAGTTAAAGAGATTGAACCAGCCAAAACTTATTTCTTCTTCTATTGTGATATAGTCCAACCAAAAAAGATTCAGAGAAAAATAGAATGTGGTTGTTCCTCAGTCATTACTGTTGTGCTGAATTCAAAGTACAGCGAAGATAGAGGATTGCTTTATAAAAGTGAGGCTGATAGGGCATTAGAATTCTGTTTTGCATTAATGTACTTTTGATATATTCACTTCTTGTCTTTAAAAGAATAACTTTTTTAAAGGGATTTTATTTCTTTTAAAAGAATGCCATGTTCCTAAGAACAAAGAATGTTTCCATCTAGAGAGATAATCAATGTTGACTTAATATTGATATGAGCATATATAGTATATATTAATTATAAGATTATATAAAATGAAACCGCATTTCTGTTATACACAGCTTTTTTTCCACTCAATAATACACTGTAAAATTTTTTCCATGTCATTCATGTTATTTAGACTGTCCATAAAAATAGCTGATTCAATATCCTGAGTAACATAATTACTCCAGTTAGTAAACTACATCTTAATATTGCTTTGCAAAAACCTGTACAACCCATCACTTATTAGTGGTTTGTAGAATTATTTTTCTCACATTATTAATGCTGCAGTGATTGTAATTTTAGCAAAATCTTTGTGCATATCCATAATTACTTTCTTGAACTATTTCTAGGAGTACAATTGTTGTGCTGATGTGTTTGTATTAAAGCTTTTGATACACAATGCAAATTGTCCTCTGGAGCTAATTCCTGTGTCCACAATATAGTTTGAAACATGAGGTTGAGATGGTTAATTGTCCATTAGAATTCTCAGTACTTTTTTTGTTTGTTTTGGTTTGGTTTGGGGGTTTTTATTTGTTTGGGTCTTCAGGTCCAAAGGCCTAGTGATCCCTTGTACCTGAAATGGCTTTATTGTCCTTATATGTCACTGCCACAATTTCCCTCATTACTATTATTTACATTTTATGATTTGACTTTGCAATTACTCCCATAAAAAGGAGGAGTCAATTTCTCCTCCTTTTAATATGTGCTGGCCCTGTAACTTGCTTTACTGACAGAATAATAGAGTAATATCATATGCTTCCTAAGTCCAGGACTCGAGAGGCTGTCTAGCTTCTCTCTTGTCCTCTTAGAAATCAGATGCTATATTAAAAAAGTCCATAGTAGCCTGCTGGAGATAGAATGTGGATGGTATTGACATACCCTGGCTGACAGTGCCAGCCAGTTGCCAGCAATGAAAGTCATCCAGGACCAACCAGATGACCTGCCAACTGACCCACAACAGCATGAATGAATCCAGCTGACACCCTATAAGGAGCAGAGATGAGCCATGCCCTCTGAGCCCTTCCAGTGTTGCTAATCACTGGTATCCTGAGCAAGTGAATGATTGTTGTTTTATATCACTAAGTTGTAGGGTAGTAAAACACTCAGAAATAAATAAAAATAATAATTAATGCAGTTGATACATTTTAAAATTCATTTACAGCTCCATCTTTTTCTTATGCTTCTTACCAAACAAATCAGTTGAGATAAGAGTATTGATTTATTTTAATGGAGGTGTTTCACTGTTGCTGAGAAAAAAGGATCCTGGCTTGCTGAATACTGTCACCACCAATTAAATATACTGCTACTGCAGAGTAGCCCACTTCCTTGTATCATAAATTGGCAAAGTTTGACTTAAGATTATGATAGATAGGAGTTTGCATGAGTGGCACTGTATGAAAGGCAGATTTATTAGTCAAAATGTACCTCTTAATAAATGAGAGTATATATACACCAGTGATAAAAAATTTATCTTGTGGATAGATGAAATATGATGTTTGATGCACATATTTTTTAAAAGTTTAGTTGAGTTTATCTAAAGATAATTGAAGCTTGCTTTGATCTGCTGACTGAGTACACTTTTTGTTTAACATGACCTAGTGTTCTTCGGACTTAAATGGTTTTAGTGTGGCTTTGGATGCATTGATATTTTCACAGGATGATTTATGATACTTACTAAGATATTCATTTGTAAAATCAAAATTTAAATTAGAGTCAATTTGGCAGCATTCCAGCTCGAAACCTACATAGGTTATTAACAGTAGAAAATCATTAAACAAAAATAGCATCTGGTGGTCCGTACTGTATCTGTAAGATTAGCAGAAAAAATTTTCCCTAAAACAAACAGATTTGCAAAACAATCTATCAGGCAACTCTGTTTATAGAAACAAAAATGACTCAAATCAATACTCTTCAGTATTATAGCTCCTTGAAACAACATAGTAATATTTACCTGCATAAATTTTCTTGATCATCTCTACGGAGCTGTGGAAGGTAATAAGCCAAGGGACTATGTATGAATTAAAAGGAATAAGGCTCAGAAACTATTAATTTAAATAAACCTTGTATTTCATTTGCATTTGTAAGTGTTCTATTGTTTGGAAAAAAATGTAAAAAAAACTCATGATTTTCCAAGCCAATTGTGTTTGAGGACAGTTTTTTGAAGGAAATATCTGTAGTCCAGTTTTCTCATTTATTCCCAAATTAAGAAGGCTAGATTCTGTGTAAACCATGCTTTAAACTGGTCATCAAAAATAACGAATAATCTAAGTGACAGAGCAGAACAACTCTATTTCATATTAAATTTCTATTCTTTTATGGCATATTCATGATTCTCCCCTTTTTTAACATAAATTCAAATGTATATATTAGTTACAAAAGTAACACAAATAATTATAGTACAACCTTACCCAGATTCCCTATATTGTTAATATTTTCCCCACATTTTTGTTTTTTTATTTAATATGGAGATATAGCATACATATGTATTTATATACTGTATGTATGTATTATATATGCATATAAAGTCATACATTGCTTAATGACAGATACTTTCTGAGAAATTTGTTCTTTGGCGGCTTTGTTGTGCAAACATTAGAGTGTACTTACAAAAACCAAGTTGGTATAGCCTACTACACACCTAGTCTATATGGCGTATCCTATTGCTCCTATGCTACAAATCTGTATAGAATGTTACTGTACATTCTACAGTAAGCAATTATACCACGATGATAAAGTATTTGTGTACCTAAATGTATGTAAACATAGAAAACATACACTAAAAATACAGATTTATAAGCTTATGGGACCACCATCATGTATGCAGTCCATAGTTGTCTAAAACATCATTCTGCAGTGCAGCGCTGTATAGATATAATATTTTATTGAACTAGTTTAAAGTAAGCTTCAGGTACAGTATGATACCTTTTCCCAGAAATATTTTAATGTTTATTTCCTAAAGCAGGGCAATCTTTTGTATAATTATAATAATTCTTTAAATTAGGAAATTAATCTCTGTGATTTTTTTTTCTAATAGTATATCTCCTCTTTTAGAAATACTTGTCTGCTGCCCACTTTAAATTAGCTCCCCCTGCTATGTGTTCACAATGCACCTTCTTTTAGCCCTGCAGGACACTCATCATTTTTTAATCTAACCATCATCTTGATATCTATCTCTTTAATGAGCTACAAGCTTAGTAGTGACTGGTATCATATTTACTTTATTTCCTCCCTAAGGTAGCACAATTCGTGGCACTTAAACTTTTCATAAATCTTGGTAGATAAGTGTGTTCCTTTGAATTGTAGTTGAGGCATTCCAATCTTTGCCTCCATTAAGAATAACTAAAATTGCTACATGGTTTTAACTTTTTAAAATTTAGACCAACAGGCATCCAGACTTCAGAATTCATGAAGGAATGAAGTACTTAGTTTGAAACAATTCATTTTAGTATTTCAAAGATTAATTTTGTAGTTTCACTAGAAATTTAAATAGCAATTTAAAGGGTAAATTATTTTATTTTCAAAACTAATTATAATAGCATACATTTATTGAAAGCTTGCTCTGCTTGAGGCACCCTGTAAGTATTTTACATAACTTTATTATTTAGTCAGAATAATAAATAATATTTAACAAAAGCTTATATGTTAAGCACTACGTTAAGCACATCACATGGGTTATCAAATTTAATAATAAAATGACAAATACTTATGAAACCTTTTCTATGTTTCAGGTACAGGTGTAAGTGTTTTACACATATTAATTCTCATTTAATTCTTACAACATTATGACAAGGATGTTATTATTCCTATTTTGTTGACGAGGAAATTCAGACTACAGAGATACTAAATACTAAATGGGAATTACTATGTCTCTTTTGTTTTGAGACGGAGTCTGGCTCTGTTGCCCAGACTGGAGTGCAGTTGCAGGATCTCAGCTCACTGCAAGCTCCGCCTCCTGGGTTCGTGCCATTCTCTCGCCTCTGCCTCCGCAGTAGCTGGGACTACAGGCGCCCGCCACCACACCCAGCTAATTTTTTGTATTTTTAGTAGAGACAGGGTTTCACCATGTAGCCAGGATGGTGTTGAACTCCGACCTCATGATCTGCCTGCCTCAGCCTCCCAAAGTGCTGGGATTACAGGCGCGAGCCACCGTGCCTGGCCCTATGTCTCTAAATTTTAAAGAGGGAAAAACCTGAAACGTGAATAAGTTAAGTTACCTATATTAATTTTATAGAGTTGCTATAACAAATTACCACAAACTGACTGACTTAGAACAAGAAATTTATTGTCTCGCTGTTCTGGGGGCTAAATAAAATTCTGAAATCAAGGTGCCTGCAGGCCCATGCTCTTTCTAGAAGCCCTAGAGAGAATTTTTTTTCCTATTAGCTTCTGGTGTTGCTAGCAATCTTAACATTCCTTGGCTTGTAGGCACATTGTTTATGTCTCTGCCTCTGTCATCATACGGCATTCTGCTCTCTGTCTGTCTCTGTGCCTCTTCCCCTCTTCTAAGGCCTTACTGGGTTAGGGCCCATCCTAATGACTTCGTCATTTACCCACATCTGCAAAAACCCAGTTTCTAAATAAGGCCATATTCAAAGGTACCAGTTGTTAAGACTTCAGCGTATCTTTTTGGGGGACACATTTCGACCTGTAACATTACCCAAGGCCATTAAGCTCATTAATGACACTACTAGGATTTGATCTTGGGCTTATCTGACTCGAAAGCCCAAGTTTTTAACCACTCTGTTCCACGCAGCATACAAGACCTGAGTCATCTTTAGTTCTACAAGCTAACTAAAGTTATTAAGGACCATGGCAGTCATCAAAACAAAATTCTTTAATATTAAAAATATATATCATTTAGATATTTACTTAAAACATGCACAAATAACTGTTATAATAAAATGAATAATTTTTTCAAACTATAAACATGAAATTTATTTATAAAAAAGAAACAATTTTATACATAAAAATCTCATTTGTTTATGCTGTTACTAACACAAACACCTAATTTTAAAGAAAATTATCCATCAAAAGACTGCATGTCTCTGCTTAGTAAATTTTCTTAATTTTTTCAGTGAAATGGTGTGGTTTTACCTATGCAGGGTTTCTACTTTCTTTTAATTTTATTTTGTTACAATATCTATATATTTACTAAATTTATGTTCTTATATTTTACTTATATTTATATAAATATAAAAAATGGTATTTTGTATATTTTTCCACATTACATTTTACAGTTAACTATTATTAAATCCATATGGAAAAAAATAGTTTCAATATTTTTCTACTTGTAGAGCTGACTGTATTCACCTAGTAATTTTACCAAATAATTGTAAGCACAATTTATATTACTAGTAGCACTCAAAAAGTTAACACTATTTACATAATAAATTTCTCTAATTTTGGCATTAAGTTTATTTTGTAGATCCTTTAAAAATATCTATATTATGGAAGAAAGTTTTAGTTTTAACTAAACAGTTACATCTGCAGCATTTACCTTATTTTGGTAATCAAACACATTGTAAACATCCCCGTATTCTTTTTTTTGAGATGGAGTCTCGCTGTCTCACAGGCTGGAGTTCAGTGGCGCAATCTCGGCTCACTGCAAGCTCCGCCTCCTGGGTTCACACCATTCTCCTGCCTCAGCCTCCCGAGTAGCTGGGACTACAGGTGCCCGCCACCACACCCGGCTAATTTTTTTGTATATTTAATAGAGACGGGGTTTCACCATGTTAGCCAGGATGGTCTCGATCTCCTGACCTTGTGATCTGCCCGCCTCAGCCTCCCAAAGTGCTGGGATTACAGGCGTGAGCCACCGCACCCAGCCACATCCCTGTATTCTTTAATGTTTATCTCACAGATGCATTCTAACTGGTTTTCTAGTACGTTTTCTTCCATTGGAATGCATTCTGCATGCCAAGGGCAGAATGCTCCTGGTAAAGCTAAAATGCAGTCAAGTCACTTTCTTGCTCAAAATTATTCTATAGTTCACTATTTCCCGTAGAAATAAAGTTTATAGAATTGCCTTAAACAAGGGAATAATAAACAAATCAAAAAACATATGCAATTAATAACAAAATAATACTTAGAAGGGGCAGGTAAAAAGAATGTTCTTAATAATAGGAAAACAAGACAAAATTAACTCAAGCACTATCAATTAAAGGGACTAATTCAAATGTGGGTATTTAATCATGTGCTTTACCATTTTTATTGTGTTAGATTTTTGAATCGATTTTAATAAATGATGTTAGTCTCTAATTTTCTTTTCTAGCTCTGGGCAATTTTTCCTTTTGTTTTTAGCTTAGATAGATAGAAATATAGACATTTTGTTTATCTATTTCCTTTACTGCCTTGCTTAATTTTGCTTGATACTTATTAATTTTATTCATTTTTCCAAAGAATCAACTTTTAATTTCAAGTATTTGGTCTGTTTCCTATTTTGTATGCTTCAACTATCATCTAGATTTCTCTTTTCAACTTCCATGATACTATTTGCAAGAAACTTAGATCTTCCTTTAAAAGCAAAATTTAGGCATCATTGTTATTATTATTAGGTTATATAGTTACACATTTCATGCCCATCATTTTTATCTACGTAACCTTCAGCAAGTTTCCTACAGTCTCTGAGCCTGAAACTCCTTATTTTAAAGTAGACAATTCTATCACTGGTTTAATAGTGGCTCTTATCATAGAAATAATAATTTTAAGTGCTTAGCACAGTGCTGACACTGACTAAGGTTTCTCATAGATAATACTGATGAAGATAGTGATGATTATGTTGGTATTATGCTGTGCCTGTTTAAATCAGGCACAACATTCTAAATCTTTCTTGTTGAGTTATCTGGATTGATATTTCAATTAGCCATTCTGTGTGACTTCTATGACTAATTACATATAGGAATTTATGAAAAACATAAGACTTTGTCTACAGAAAAATTTATTTTATTTAGTTTAAACATTCTACATGGCCTATTTTATGCAATTAATTCTTCGCATTTACTCCCAAATAAATTTTAATGTCTATGTACTGATACCTTAGGATTAATGAGGTAATGTCTAAAAAGAATTGTGAATTCTTTGGAGGAAATACAAGGTCAGAGTCCAAATTGTGATAGGTCTTATGCTTGTGTTTACAAACCAGAAAGACAGCTCTTATAATGCAGAGGACATGGGCTGCTGAACACTCACTACTGTATTTGAAGCACTATCATAACAGCTCAGGAGGAATACAAGAGTGAGCAAGGATGCAAAACTGATGAAATGAGGTAAAATGGGTCCTAATAAGAAAATATGGAAATGAAAAATGTCAAAGTAAAGCAGATTTGAAGAAACAAAGTAAGGACATAGAATCATCTTCTTAGTAGCCTCTTGCAACGCAGTTAATCTTTTGTTCCTCCTTGAAACACTTTCTTGTTTTGGGATAAAACATTCTGTCTTTGTCTTCATTCCTGCTCTTGACCTTGTTCTCTTGGTTCTGGTACTGGCTCCCCTTCAACTCCCTGACCTCTAAATGTGAGACTGTTCTAATACCCCGTCATTGAACTTTTTTTCTAGCTATGCATCCTCCCTTAATGATCTCATACAGACTCACGGCTTTAAATATCATCTATATGCTAATAATACCAACTTTATTTCTCCAGCTTGGACCTATCCCCTTGACTCTACACTGGTTTATCAACTGCTTATTTGACATTTCAACTTGAATGTCTAGTATGTGTCTCAAATTTAGCCTGCCTAAAACTGAGCCTTAAATAACTTTCTTTCCACCGTTGCCCTGGTCCTTCACAAATCTCCTCTCACATTCTTTGATATTTCAGGACATGATCAATCATTCTTCCCCATTTCGCTTGGGCCCCAAGTCTTCTCGTCGTCCTAATTCCTCTGTTTCCATCACACCACACATCCAATCCACCAGCATGCTTTGTCAGCTCTGTATCTTCAAGTTATATCCAGAATCTGAGCACTTCTTAGCACCACCAGTTTTACCTCCCTGAATTGCTACAATAGCCTCTTAACCAATCTCTCAGCTTCTACCCTTGCCTTGCTATAAGCTCTCAAACAGTGGTGTGGTTGACAGAACACAGCTACGGTTGGTCATTTCCAGCCACATTCATTTGACATCTTATAATGAATCTCTAGCAGAGCCAGTATCACATCAGGAACTGTTATTTGAAAGTTAAGTTTAGTTCTACTTTGCAGATAGCATGGCCTTGCTCTGGAGTCCCAGCAGACTACATTATAATGTTCCCATTAAGCATTACATAATCTCTACATAATGTCTTTTTCTATCACAGACATACCTAAGACCAAAAGATCTGTCAGGTTAAATTACCCAAGCTTATTGTCACTTACACCAAAATCTGAAAACCTGGATTGCTAAAAAGCCTTTTTTCTGCACAGTATGCTACTAAAACTTTGCAGTTATTCATGTCATTCTGTGTAATAGCCAGATAAATCTTCCAGAATGTGGCCTATCAGGAATGGTGCTTCCTTCTTTAAGATGAAAGCTGCAGGATGCGCTAATTGTTTCTTATTTTTAAGGTGTTTCCTGGGATACCATAAACTACTGGTTCTCTAAAAATTGTATTAATGTGGTAGTATCTTAACTCTTTACAGAATGTATGTCTTGCTCTCTAAAGTGCATGTGTCTTTCTAAGGCCTCCAACCCACTTGCCACTTGTTTCTTACCTGGGTCTGATTAGTACAATGTTATACAGTGGACCCATGGGACATTCTGCTGGATGTCCATCAGTTCTGGCAACATCAGAAGAGATTGTGTGGAAAGCTGAGGGTTAATATAGCCATGGAACAATGTTATAAGTTTGTACTGCTGTCTGTTACTAGTGAATGTGAATTCTTTCCAGTCTTTTTCATAGAGATTGAAATTACATTAGCCAGATCAATGGTCACATACCATGTACCTGAGGCTGTGTTAATTGACTTGACCAATGTTACCCTTATCAAAGTGTATTTGACAAAACGGTTCCAATTAGAGTACTATTTTGATTAGTAATTTACTGTCATCTCTCAGGATTCATTTGATTTTTGCAGTGGTTGGATCAGTGAATTGAATATGATAGGCACAACTAGCACAGTATTCTTTTTATTCTTAAAGTAGACATGAATCTGTATCAGTTTCATAGGCTATTACTACAAAAATTGTCACTCCAAAGGTCAAGTAACTAATATGGGAATTCTGCCTGCTGCCAAACATATTCACTTTATCTATGAACCTGGTGACAGAAATATCTATTGATGGGTCACATAGTCACTGTGAACTAGACCTAGACTAGACTCCATTTGCCACCTGGTTCCCACTTGCCCCCATTCTAACTGGGGGGCAACAATGATACATTTAGTTCTTGGGTATCAACGTCAACTCTGACCCTGTGTCCCACAGTCTCCACAATGCTTGGGTAGTCCCATTTCTCCAGGGTGTTGTGACCTGAGTAAATAGTCATAGACACCTTTGAAAAAAGTCTAGGGAAGTTCTTACTCATGGTGCAGCATGGTACTCTCTCCTGGGGATCTGTCTTCTCCTTCCGTCAGCTGTTCTGGGTCAGAAATGTGATTCAGATCTAAAAAACAGGGAAAGAAGTAGTGATATTTTACTTATCATTATTCTAATAATCTATTTTTGATTTGTTCTGGTCACAGAGATTGAGTAAAACCCGTAGTGGCTGCCCATCTATCTTGGTTCTAATAAATATTTTTAGACTTCTGTGCAGGTTATTGCCTCTGGCTGTCACTCTCATCTTGCTACTGCCTTTGACAATTGAAACTCACACATGTCCCCTATTATTGAAGGATCCTATCATCCTCACTGCTGTTACTGATCCCAGTTTGGTAACAATATTTCCTATGGTCTTCCTGGTCTACAGAGTATAGTCACTATCAAGCTTCACAGAGAGACAGGAGTTCTTCTCACCAAGTTCTTTCTGATTTTGGTAAACAGAATGACCTTTAGGAGCTCTTATAGCTAGACAGTCATTTGATGTGTTTTCAGTTCTTATATAGTTTATCCGCTTGAGAGTGCCTGCTTCTCTTAACTCTGAATCCATTTCTTCCACTGTCTACCAAGGCATTCCTGGCTGTTCTACTTTGGCTGATCATCTTGTCCAAGCTTCTATCAGCCAGCTATCTCTGCAGTCAATGTCTCACAGGGGTTCCAGCAAGGGTGGTAACTCCTGTATCTTGAGGGTTGAGGGTTTGCTTCCATATTAAGAAATGCTTTTTTACTCAGCTTATGTTCTTCCACCCTTTTCTGCCCCCATTGAACATCTGCAGAATACAGTTCTAAATGTCTTCTGAATCCTTCTACTACATATTTTCTAGGTGCTATAGTTTTTTTCATGATTGTTTATTTTTCCTTTCTTAGGAAGTTCAGGACATCCTTGACCTCATTATGTGGTGATTTAATCTAGTTGTTGCCTTAGTGGGTAGAAGGAAAGTAGGGGAATTTTCTGAGAAGGCAGGAGTTGTCCTATGGGGGCTGTAAAAAGACTTCAAAAAACGATGAAGCATTGAACTCTATTCCAGCAGACACAGAGGTTTTAGGAGAATTTGGTAAAACAAGATTCTCAACTGCACTAATTCCAGACATCCTCGTCCTATGTTTTAAATTTACATGGCTACCCTGTACTGTAAATCCACCCAGCATCTTCTTGCCTTCTTTTCTTTTTTTTTTAATTATTATACTTTAAGTTTTAGGGTACATGTGCACAACGTGCAGATTTGTTACATATGTATCCATGTGCCATGTTGGTGTGCTGCACCCATTAACTCGTCATTTAGCATTAGGTATATCGCTTAATGCTATCCCTCCCCCCTCCCCCCTCCCCCAACCCCACAACAGGCCCCAGTGTCTGATGTTCCCCTTCATGTGTCCATGTGTTCTCATTGTTCAATTCCCACCTATGAGTGAGAACATGCGGTGTTTGGTTTTTTGTCCTTGCGATAGTTTGCTGAGAATGATGGTTTCTAGCTTCATCCATGTCCCCACAAAGGACATGAACTCATCATTCTTTATGACTGCATAGTATTCCATGGTGTATATGTGCCACATTTTCTTAATCCAGTCTATCATTGTTGGACATTTGGGTTGGTTCCAAGTCTTTGCTATTGTGAATAGTGCCACTATAAACATACGTGTGCATGTGTCTTTATAGCAGCATGATTTATAATCCTTTGGGTATATACTCAGTAATGGGATGGCTGGGTCAAATGGTATTTCTAGTTCTAGATCCCTGAGGAATCGCCACACTGACTTCCACAATGGTTGAACTAGTTTACAGTCCCACCAACAGTGTAAAAGTGTTCCTATTTCTCCACATCCTCTCCAGCATCTGTTGTTTCCTGACCTTTTAATGATGGCCATTCTAACTGGTGTGAGATGGTATCTCATTGTGGTTTTGATTTGCATGTCTCTGATGGCCAGTGATGATGAGCATTTTTTCATGTGTTTTTTGGCTGCATAAATGTCTCTTTTGAGAAGTGTCTGTTCATATCCTTTGCCCACTTTTTGATGGGGTTGTTTGTTTTTTTCTTGTAAATTTGTTTGAGTTCATTGTAAATTCTGGATATTAGCCCTTTGTCAAATGAGTAGGTTGCAAAAATTTTCTCCCATTCTGTAGGTTGCCTGTTCACTCTGAAGGTAGTTTCTTTTGCTGTGCAGAAGCTCTTCAGTTTAATTAGATCCCATTTGTCAATTTTGGCGTTTGTTGCCATTGCTTTTGGTGTTTTAGACGTGAAGTCCTTGCCCATGCCTATGTCCTGAATGGTATTGCCTAGGTTTTCTTCTAGGGTTTTTATGGTTTTAGGTCTAACATGTAAGTCTTTAATCCATCTTGAATTAATTTTTGTATAAGGTGTAAGGAAGGGATCCAGTTGCAGCTTTCTACATATGGCTAGCCAGTTTTCCCTGCACCATTTATTAAATAGGGAACCACTTCCCCATTTCTTGTTTTTGTCAGGTTTGTCAAAGATCAGACAGCTGTATATATGCGGCATTGTTTCTGAGGGTTCTGTTCTGTTCCATTGGTTTATATCTCTGTTTTGGTACCAGTACCATGCTGTTTTGGTTACTGTAGCCTTGTAGTATAGTTTGAAGTCAGATAGCGCGATGCCTCCAGCTTTGTTCTTTTGACTTAGGATTGACTTGGCGAGGCAGGCTCTTTTTTGGTTCCATATGAACTTTAAAGTAGTCTTTCCGATTCTGTGAAGAAAGTCATTGGTAGCTTGATGGAGATGGCATTGAATCTATAAATTACCTTGGGCGGTATGGCCATTTTCAGGATATTGATTCTTCCTACCCATGAGCATGGAATGTTCTTCCATTTGTTTGTATCCTCTTTTATTTCATTGAGCAGTGGTTTGTAGTTCTCCTTGAAGAGGCCCTTCACATCCCTTGTAAGTTGGATTCCTAGGTATTTTATTCTCTTTGAAGCAGTTGTGAATGGAAGTTCACTCATGATTTGGCTCTCTGTTTGTCTGTTATTGGTGTGTAAGAATGCTTGTGATTTTTGCACATTGATTTTGTATCCTGAGACTTTGCTGAAGTTGCTTATCAGCTTAAGGAGATTTTGGGCTGAGACGATGGGGTTTTCTAGATATACAAACAGGGACAATTTGACTTCCTCTTTTCCTAATTGAATACCCTTTATTTCCTTCTCCTGCCTGATTGCCCTGGCCAGAACTTCCAACACTATGTTGAATAGGAGTGGTGAGAGAGGGCATCCCTGTCTTGTGCCAGTTTTCAAAGGGAATGCTTCCAGTTTTTGTCCATTCAGTATGATATTGGCTGTGGGTTTGTCATAGATAGCTCTTATTATTTTGAGATACGTCCCATCAATACCTAATTTACTGAGAGTTTTTAGCATGAAGGGTTGTTGAATTTTCTCAAAGGCCTTTTATTGCCTTATTTTCTTGACATCCTTATTGCCAGGAGAGCAGGTAATTTAACCTTTAAAATCAAATTCTGACTTCCACCTCAATTTTTTTCAGGAACCAAACTCAGATGGAGAATAGCGTGCAGGAATTTTTATGAGGAAAGGCTCCAAGGATCAACACTTCTAGGGTAAAGAGAAGAAAGGAGAATTTGAGAACCTGTGATTGTGGGTTATAGCACAGTCAGAATATGACTTCAATCTGCTTCACAAAGAACTCTGATGCTGTAACAGTGTTTTATAGTTTTCCTGAGTTAAAATAAGGGAGCTGGGTGTGTATACTCCTAATTCAATTTGTGATCAGATGCAAGTCCCCAAGGAATGGGGGAGTGATCTTGGACATGGCATACCTCTTTATGAAAGGTAATTTTCAAAGGTAGCTGGGGGCAGTACAGGACATATCCACAACAACCTCCAAATTTGGTATCAACATTTTTAGAAATTTTTCCAATAAGCATAATTTTTGGTTAATCTTGAACTGTTATTGGCACAAATGAGTCTCTCTGTGTGTAAATATCAACCAGCTTTAAGACAAATAAAAGTCATATGCTTGCAGAATTGGAAGAGGCCGAGAAATCATCTAGTAAAGTTCTTGATTAGAGCTTTGAACCCTATTGACAGCATTCTCAACACATCTCTGGACACTTGCATTATTAGAATACTACTTTCCAGTTTTGATAGATCTGGTCATTTTGAAAACTTTCCACTGTTGTTGAGGAAACTCTGCCTCCTCATAACTTCTACCTTTTCTTCTATTTCTGACACGAAGATTCCTATATGTGAGTTAAATGCTAATGAAAGTGTTTCAGACACATAAAGATGGCTATTAAATAATGCCCCACACATCCCCATTCACCAACTTCCACCATCTTCATGTGGCCAAATTTTAATTCCATCATGGCCTGGTTAGTATCTTGTGACTTCACTCCATGTCGTTATTTCTTCTGTATCACTTTCAGAACTGAACAAAGGGTATCAAGGCATAACTCACACAGAACATGGGATACCCCATTTTTTAAAGACAATGCACTTCTATTAAGGCAGTTTCATATCTTATTAGCTCTTTTGGCAACTACATCCAGGGACATTTTACTCAGTGCTTGTAACTGCTATATCATTGTTGTAATTAAAGTATGAAAAGCAATGCTTTAGTTAATGAATTGATATGAACTTTCTTGTTTTTTTAATCTTCCAGAAAATTATGACAGTGAGATATCATTCTATACTATTTGAAATAGGATAAAGTGCAAATAAATGTAAAAATAAAACACAAGGCACAGTAAAGATGAAGAGGTGATAGCATGCCCCTGAGGCATAGATGAAATAATACATAAAACTTTAGTTATTATACTGAATTTAAACTTTGTATTTTAAAAGTTTCATTTGCTGAGGAAGAAATATCATGACATATCATTGGAGAGGTAATGAATACAGAAAGATTAGAACCCAATTTTTAATTACCTTACACAAATGGTTTTGCAGCTAATAAATTCCACCATTATGGTTGGAAATTTCATATTTTTAACCTCTGCATTGCAAGATTATTCTTAAGCCTTATGTCATAAACAAAATAAATTTCTAACTTAGCCTTTATTTCTACAAAGGACCCAATGTTAGTTACATTTGCTTGAAACCCACAGATTTCAAAAGAACTCCATATAAAAATCTTGCTAAGTTGTCATAAATTGATAGTGATCCTTACCTTTTTGTTCTTGAAACACAAAAAATGGGGCAATGACTTGCAGTTTATCACCAGGTTTAAAAGGTGACTTTATATCCCTCACATAGGGCCCCATTATCTAAAACAAAATCCTCAATATCTAAGAAAAATGTAGAGACAGCCAAATTTGGCTTTGTAAAAGCTATGATCTACAAATGAATGGCAAATATTACATGGTCTGGAAATCCAGAACACTTTAACAGATGCCAGCAAAAGTTAATAATGTTAGCTTTCTCTAGGAATGGTAGAATCTGTTTAAGAGAATAATTTAAGCATATGGACTGTGGTGCTTAGATTCTTTATTAAGAATATTTTACTGGCAAATGATGAGAATAGGAAGAAAGATAAGCTTTGATAGGGGAGCAAAATCCTGAGTTAAGACCTTGTTGGCAACAGCATCTCTATAAAACTGCTATTTGGCTTTTATTGTTATTTAATGCTCAATTATTTAAAATACTTAAACGAGAGCTCAAATGCTGCCACAATATACCAGTGAGACATTAATTGTGTGTTTTAAAATGGCTAAAATAGCAAGTTATGGTTTAAGCATATGACTATATTTATGGAGTTTCCCTATAATCATTGTAAGGCTCACTTTCTCAATTGACTTTCAGCTGTGGATGACAAATATTTTACCAGAATTAAACCTTACTATAGCATTGGCTGGCAAGTAATAACATCTCAGCTTTGTCCTATTAAGAATGATTATTTCTTTGTGTTTTGCAAACATATGTTCATTAATTCATTGAAGGCTTAAATATTTGGCAGAATGGCAGGTGTACAGAGAACTGTGGAAACCAAAGGATGGTTTTAGCATGAAGGGTTGTTGAATTTTGCCAAAGGCCTTTTATTGCCTTATTTGACATACCTTAACCTTGAACATGAGTAGAACTAAAGTTTTAGGCCATTCACTTCTAAAATGTTTTCTAAAAACTTTGAGTAATTAAATATGGTAGACCTGTAGTAGCAAGACCCAGGTTCTAGTTTCATACTATATAACCAATTAAGTGGCTATAGGCCAACTTCTTTAATTTTTCCAGGCTGCGTTTTTCAAACACAGGAAATGGAATAGCTGCTCTTAATAGTTTCTTGTTTTTCTAAGATTTCAGGATTTTAATCTCTTATATATAAATTCTTAGGCACTCTCTCTCTCTCTCTGTATATATACATACATAGCCTAAGCATATATAGTGATAAGTGATATATATATATACAATGATATATAGTGATAAAAGCAACCAGAATAAAATATTATATTATTGTTGGGAAACAACTCTTAATGGGTTTCTTACATTTTTTTCACATCTTATAAGCAAGGCAACTATCGTTTATTCTGGACTTTTTTTTTAAGTGCATATAGTGAACAGTTTAGCCTCCCTCCAGAGCAAAGAGCAGTCATACTTAATATACACTATTAAAGATTTAGATTTCCTAAGCTCAGGGTTTCTCTGAATAATTCAACCCATTGCATGTGCAGGTATTATTTCTCTATCTCTTTGCATCGCTCTGTGGGAATTGGGGCTCTGGGACTTGCACAAAAATGCTGATACATTGGCTACTATTATTGATATGAGTAACAAATTTTTATTTGTCTCTGACCCATGAATCTTATGTCTTCTAAGAGTTTCCATGAAATTATAGCAGCTGGCATGCTAACTTCTAAGTCAGGTAAGCTTTTGGACCCATCACAGTTCTTGATAGTTTTGGCAACAAGATTGGGGTGCTAATAGAGATATGGTTTTCTGGAAAAAAAAGGATGACAGCTTCATGGGGCAACTAACAGGATGTGAGGGAAGCCTGTGAGAATCGATAACAAGCACTGACCCAATCACAAGGTTAATTGGGCAATAAAACCTCCTCCATGTTATTGCCCATTAATCAGGGGTGTTGGGGGTGTATTAAGGATGTGGTTCAAAGGTGATCACTTGGAATTAGGTTCAAAGACAGCTGCCCAGATGGTACCCTAACTCTCCTCCAAGTGAGGTGCATTCCTCACTAACATGACAGCCAATTTCAGCTGTGCACATTGTAACAAATAATATTAAGATCATTCTGTGGATGGACGGAAGGTTGACCCTTTTTAGCAAACAGTTACAGAGGTATGCCACTACACTTATAATGAGAAGAGGAAAATCAGTGATACTATGGGCCAACCTAGCTGAAGGTGAGCAGTTCATCTCGTTCGATTGGAAGATAATGGAGTGGTGCCCATACACATTATTTTATGACCCAGTCTGTCCTTCAGCCTAAAATGCCACCTTTAGATCCATTCAGAGATAACAGTGAAAATCTCAGATTTGTTGTCACTGTTCTCTTCGGAGGATCCTGCCTACTATATAAGTGTTTTGGCCCTCTTGGAGAGATTCCTTAATCATGCAGACTCCTACAGGAAACCATAGATGAGGCACTCAGTAGTATTGGGGCCATTGCCCTAGACTGAGTTTACAAAACTGATGAAAGTGACTTCAGAGGAAAATGGAAACTGACTTAAAACAATTTAGATAAATTCTTGTAGTTATCTCCACCACCTAAAAAACTCTCTTAGGCATATGTTAAAACCACCAAGTGAAATCTTAAGAGATTTTATCATGCTAATGGAGTAGTAGGTATCACAGATTAACGTGGAGTCCTTGGGAAAAAGTCTTTGTGCAAGTCACGTTGACTCAGAGCAAAACCCTCTGTCCCATATTGAATAGCACTTGGCTGTGGCTGCAGAATCAAGGGGTTCCCAAAGCTGAAATAAATGATATCAGTAACAGGACATTTGTCCTTCAATATAGAACTTTGGATGGAATGAAAATATTGTATGTTTTGTTGGTTCACATGCATCACAGGAATCAAAGTAAATGTGCCTTGCTTTCTGGTACAAAACTGCTCTGTTTCTGCAGTATGTGATCCCTCCCTCACCCTCTATCCCAAACATAATTATTTTAAAGAAAAAGATGATGTGGCGGGGGGAAAGGCCTTTCTGTCCCCAAGACTAAATGCTGTATGTATCAATGTAGGGGGCCAGCCCCTCCACACCTGTGGGTATTTCTCGTCAGGTGGGATGAGAGACTGAGAAAAGAAATGAGACACAGGGACAAAGTATAGAGAAAGAACGGTGGGCCCAGGGGACCAGCGCTCAGCATATGGAGGACATGCACCAGCACTGGTCTCTGAGTTCCCTCAGTATTTATTGATTACTATTTTCACTATCTCGGCAAGGGGAATGCGGCAGGAGAACAGGGTGATAGTGGGGAGAAGGTCAGCAGGAAAACATGTGAGCAAAGGAATCTGTGTCACAAATAAGTTCAAGGGAAGGTACTGTGCCTGGATGTGCACGTAGGCCACATTTATGCTTCTCTCAACTCAAACATCTCAGTGTAACAAAGAGTAACAGAGCAGCATTGCCAGCAGCATATCTCCCCTCCAGCCACAGGGCGGTTTTCTCCTATCTCAGAATAGAACGAATGTACAATCGGGTTTTACACCGAGACATTCCGTTCCCAGGGACATGCAGGACATTCCTCTTATCTCAACCGCAAGAGGCCTTCCTCTTTTACTAATCCTCCTCAGCACAGACCCTTTATGGGTTTCTGGCTGGGGGAAGGTCAGGTCTTTCCCATCCCATGAGGCGATATCTCAGGCTGTCTCAGTGGGGGGAAACCTTGGACAATACCCTGGCTTTCTTGGGCAGAGGTCCCTGTGACTTTCCGCAGTGCATTGTGCCCCTGGTTAATCGAGAATGGAGAATGGTGATGACTTTTACCAAGCATACTGCCTGTAAACATATGGTTAACAAGGCACGTCCTGCACAGCCCTAGATCCCTTAAACCTTGATTCCATACAGCACATGTTTCTGTGAGCACAGGGTTGGGGCTAAGGTGACAGATTAACAGAATCTCAAGGCAAAACAATGTTCTTAGTACAGATCAAAATGGAGGTTCTTATGTCTTCGTTTTCTACATAGACACAGTAACAGTCTGATATCTCTTCTTTTTCCCTACATATCAGTCTGATTATACTGGGGAACTTTTGGGAAACTAGGCTCAAACTTTTGTAAAACATTTGTGTGATACAAGCCGAAGTCACCCTTCTACCTTGTTGCATGGCAGGAGGTGTTGGATTTAACTGCCGACTTTACATTGCAGAATGGAAGTGGAAGTAATCTTGTGGATGGGGCTTTTTGAGCTGATTTGATGTGCTATTGCTATGGTTTTCACTGCTTAATATGTAACTTGTACTGGGATTATATGTACGCTGATGCAATAAGTTTCAGAGGGGAATTATAAAACTATACAACTTCTAGAAAAACTATAGGAGAAAACTTTTATGACCTGGAGTTATGTAAATAGGTGAGATTCTGTGCCGAAACATGATTCATAAAAGAAAAAAGATAAATTGGACTTCATCAAGGTTAAGAACCTCTGATCTTCAACAGACAACATGAAAACATTAAAAAGACAAGCCACAGAATGGAGAGAAATATTCAAGGACCACATGTAACAAAGTATTTGTATCCAGAATATGTAAAGAATTCTTAAAACCTAACAATATGAAATCGACCCATTTTTTTTTTAATGGACAAAGTGTTTGAACTTTACCAAAGTTCATGGCAAATAAATACATGAAAAACTGTTCAACCTCATTAGTCATTATGAATATAAAAATTAAGGCCAGGTGCGGTGGCCCATGCCTGTAATCCCAGCACTTTCGGAGGCCGAGGTGGGCAGATCACGAGGTCAGGAATTCGAGACCAGCCTGGCTAGCATGGTGAACCATCTCTTCTAAAAATACAAAAATTAGCCGGGCGTGGTGACACATGCCTTTAATCCCAGCTACTCGGGAAGATGAGATAGGAGAATCGTTTGACCCTGGGAGATGGAGGTAGCAGTGAGCTGAGATCCCGCCACTGCACTCAAGCCTGGGCAACAGAGCGAGACTCCATCTCAAAAAAAAAATGTAAAATTACAAGTGGAAACCACTCCACATCTCTTATAATGCCTGAAATTAAAAAGATTAAGTATTGGTAAGGATGTAGAGCAATAGGAACTCTCACATACAGTGAGTGAGGATGTAAATGGTACAAACCATTTGGAAAATGGTTCGACAGTTTCTTAAAAGGTTAAACATACCCCTACTATAAGACCCAGCTCTTTCACTCCTAAAAATTGATACAAGAGAAATTAAACCATATGTCTATACAAAATCTCATACACAAATGTTAATAACAGCTTTATCTACAATAGCCAAAAAAATGCAAACAACCCAAATCCCCATATCAGGTAAATTAATAGACGATTGTGTGCTGGTCACCAATAGGAAAAAGTATCAATCCCATACATTAAAAAATCTTAAGTAATCATGCTGAGTGAAACAAGCCAGACATCAAAAATGTATTATTTCAATTATATAAAATTCTAGTAAATAGAAACTAATTTCTATTGACAGAAAGCAGATTCATGGTTGTCCTTAGATGAAGGGAACAGGGAGAGACAGGAGGGATGATTCACAAAGAGGCACAAAGGATCTTTTGGTGGTAATGGTTATGTTCACTACCTTGATTCATTATGGGGATGGTTTCATGGGGGTATGCATGTCAAAATGTATGAAATTGTATGCTTTAAATATGTAAAGCTTGTTTACATAAATTATATCCTAATGATTACAAATTATTTAGAAAAATATTCATATGCTGTTTCCTTATCATTTTATTCATTTTCTCCAATCTCTTGTTTTCCTAATAACTAATCAAAAGGCTGGGACACAAAATGTTTGGGTAATAAAGTTATAATTTTGGATCATCTCTTACATCTCACATGGGAAATTCAAGGACTCTACACACTTGAGTCTATTTTATCCTCATCAGAACTATATTTAAATAAATTTTACAATATTAAATATGAAGTTTATAAACCTAACCATCCTAATTTTGCTTTTCAGTCTCAAAATAAGTGATTTATTCTCTTACATTCTCTCTTTTCTAAACTCCAGCCTTTACATCTATACACACACATACACACACACACACACACACACACACACACAGAGCAAATGGCTGTACCTATTATGTCCTTGTCATTGACTGTTGAGACGGGAACTCTCTCCTTTTGCCTCCAAATCTCTTAACAGACTTGCATCTATATCTATATTCAATGTCTCTGTCCTTTCCAATTAAAAACCATAAATTATATTGAAGGCCAACTCTCTGAAATCGCTCTTATCTAGATTACCAATGACCTCCATGTTACCAATTTCAATGGCCACTTCTCTGTCTTCATCTTACTCATTCCCTCAGTGACATTTTCCAGAGTGTACAAACTACATTCCCTCCCTTTGAAACACTTTACTTGGCTCCCATGGTGTGACTGTACTCTGTTCCTACCATATCACAAACTAATCCTTTTTAGGGTCATTTCCTGAGTCTTTTACTTTTCCCAGCTTTTACCTTTTAGAGACTACCAGGGCTTTTTCTCTTCTGTCTCCACATTCTCTCCCAAAGCAATATTTTTCAAGCTCTAATTTTAAATTCCATCTTTGTTCTAATAGCACTCAAAATTCTATGCTCAGCATAACTTATCCCTTTGGCCACAAAATTATATATACAACTTCCTGCTTCACATTTCTACTTGAAAATTGTACAGGCATTTCAAATTTCACATGTCTAAATAGAAATTATTGATCGTTCTTAACTAACCCTCTCCCACAACTGTCTTTATGTGTTTCTTCCCCAAGATTGCCCCTCTCAGTCCATTATGTTAGCTTTAATTTAGTGGTTCATCCCACAAAATTTAGAGTCATGTTTGATGATTCTTTCATTATTTCAATAATATATTGAACATATTCCTTTTTCTGCCCAATTTTACCCCCAATATGCTTTTCTTCATCTCTGCTGTCAGTACTTTACACCAACTCATCTTTCATCTCAACTAATGCAACAACTTTTTTCTTGATCTTATTTCTTCAGCTTCTGACTTTTGATAATCAGTTTCCTGCCCAGTAGACAATGATCTTTTAAAAAATGTACATCAGGTTATGCTATTCTGAATGCCTTTCAAGGACTTTCTTAAGGTCCTCTGCTGCATGAAAAACTTTTTATTGGCATGAATATTTCTCTCTCATTTAAGGTCTCAAATTTTATGTTGCTGTTACAGAAAAACTTTTAATGAAACTTAAATCACTTTCTATCACATTATCCTGATTTGTTTCCTCCATGGCACTTCCAGCTATTGAGACTATTACTTATTACTTTTATGTGTTGATTTTTGTGTACTTTTTATAGTTATATATATTAAGCTGTATTATTTGAAAAAGTTTCCATGTAAACAAAGCCTTAGCTAGGAACATTAGAACTTTAGATGCTCTTTAGTGAGTCAAACCCCTTAGTACATCCAATAATATATTCAAAGTTCTATCTCTCAACTCCTTGCTTCTTTTCTTTCTTTTTTTTTTTTTTTTTTTTTGAATGTATTGTCAGAACAGCTCTTTACTCTCTGGTAGGATCGCCTGGAATTGGCGTAGAATGGAAAATAAAAACTGATATTCTTAATAGCTTGTCTCCCAAAATACTATGATTTATGTTTTTTATTTAATTTTTCCCTTATTCAATCTGTTGTTTATTGTTGTCTCTAAAGAGTAAAATTTCCCTTGATTTTAGGTGGGAACATCATAATGACTTTTGTGGGGGGATTAAAAAATGTATACATACCATATCTTTGGTGCAAACAGAGCAGTACCCAAGAAATACTGGTTTACATTTTTGCTTTCTGAAAAAATTTTTGACAGTAAGTTAGCCTGAACTGAAATGTATTTCTCAGATAAAGCAAAGGTCAATGTATAGATTTTTCTATATTATATTGAAATGTTTAAGTAACTGTTCCTTTGGAAAGAAAAGGTGTTTTAGAGAATATGTACATTTTTCTTCTGATCTCCACATGTTCCCTCCTTATGTCTCCTACATATTAATAGTGTAGCCAAAAGGACAGCTGCTGGGTCAAAATACAGCAAAAGCCTTTGCCTAAGAATTGTCCAATAATCTTGAGAAATTAACCAACAGGCTCTCAAATAACAAAAAGTCTTCCTTCTGTTGTATAAGTCCTCTGGGATTACTAGTCATAAGAGAAGGAATTTCCATCTGTTTCCATTACACTTTTTAATAACTCTTTTCCATGACTAACAATTACACTATAGATATTTCTTGACATATCTGACATGCCCACTCCACAATGAATTCTTCAAGGCCAAAGAAACTGTAACCTAGAGTATCTGAAGTGCTTGGTAAATATCTACTATGTAAATGGTACATAATTAATATACCATTACATTAATATAATACTATATTATGTTTTCAGTTAATTAACCTTAACCATCCCATACCCAATATATTAGTTTTTCTGCCCAATTTACCCCCAATATGCTTCTCTTAATCTCTATTATCAACACTTTACACCAATTCACCTTTCACCTCAACTATTGCATCAACTCTTTTCCTGATCTCTAAGGTTAAATTAATTCACCTTAACTTAAAATATAATATAGTATTTTTGTTTCTTACATTTATAGCCTCATGTAGGAAGTTTGCATGGCAGAGTGTTTGGCTTCCTGATCATCGATATTATCAATTCTGAAGACTGGGAAATCAGGTTGTATTATTAGGAAAACTGATGGAATCTTTCAAGCCACCAAATTTTGCTATATTATTTCTATCTGTGTTAATATTGTTGTGTTTCAATAGAAGGAAAAATATTATGAAGTATTTTCCCATGCATGCATGCATATATGAGAAAATTTTTACCCCTTAACATGTCAATTCAGGGTTAAAAATGAAATTTTCAACTTAAGGAAATAGAATATTTCTTACAGCTTAACTTTATAATGACATTATGACATCTGTGAAATATATACTATTGTTAAGGCAAAAGAAACATTTTAAGGTAAATTTCTGGGGAAAAGAAACTTGGAGGCTATAGTTATGAGCTTACTCCATTCAGGCAGCTGTGAAGGGACAATGGTAAAGAGGGAGTCATTAATGTAGATAATTTTTAATCCTGGTTATATCCGGGGAGAGATCGAATACACATTTCATGCACATTTTATGAAGGATTTCAGGTTCAAGGGCTGTTAGAGGCTCTTCTGCTGGGAAAGAAATGGGTAGTTATAACTAAATAGAATTTGTTACCCTCTAAATGTGTAGACATCAATTAAATGTACACATATGAATAATGACTTTTATAGAGAGACTTTTGGGTACTAAATAAAATTACGGTACAAAGTCACATTGAAAAACAGGATGTATATGTACTGTATCACATATACATCCTCAAACATACATACACATTGGTCTCAGCTAAGTAAAATCTGGATACAATGAAGGGAACGCTTCAAAAGTGAATGGTAAGTTTCTTGTCGGGGAGCAGAGAGGAGGTGATGGGATTACGGGAAAGTTTTGGTTTCATTTTAATTTTCCACATATTCCATGTATTTAACAATAAAATTATTTACAGTTTATAATGAGAAAAAAACTATTTATTATGAGAAAAAAACTATTTATTGTAAACAGAGCATACCATGCCTCCAAAATAAATATATTACAAAGCACTTACCATAATAAATTATATATGAGATAAATGAATATAACAAAATTTATTTAAATAAACCATATAGAATGGCTATCATGTGCTAGCATGGAAGACGTAGTAATTATGGGCACATAGCTATGTTTATTCACAACCAGTGAGTGATACACATTCACGGAGCTCACAGTTTAATGGTGAATAACATTTTAAAAATCTGTTATTTTATACCTATACTTTGCAATCAATACAACACTTTTACATATCCAGAAGATAGTTAAAATACATTAAAATTCTTCAGTACTGCTGAATGGTTGGGTTAAGGAGTCATTAAAGGGTTGCAGCCAAATGACAGTCAAAAATTCCGTATCTTCAGTTTCCAGGATCACCTTAATGCTATTCACATCTGCTGTTTTTCTTTGTGAAAGGGTAATTCAGGAAGGATGTTTTCATTAGTAATTGGAGAGGGTTACCTATCTCTGTGCTAGTAATGGAGTGAGGAAAGGGAAAGAAGAGGAACAAGAGGCTAATACTTTTTCTGTTGTGAAATAATTTGAAACTTACAAAACATTTGCAAGCCAGTTGAAGTAACTTTTTTTCTGAATCATTTTAGTATATATGGCCAATATTAATACCCATTATCCCAAACTGAATAGTATACATTTTCTATAAACAAGAGCATTCTTTTATAAAATTACAAGCAAGCATAAAATCAGAAAATTAACATTGATAGGCTATTACTTCCATCGACCCCATTTAAGTGTTATGAATTGCCTATTATAAAAGGAAAAAAATTTAATCCAGATTCGTGTTTTGCATTTAGTTGTCAGTTTTTGGGTCCCATTTAATTTGCATTAGTTCCTCAGTCTTTTTGACTTTCACTAATTTAACAGTTTTTGAACATTAAAGGCCAAATATTTTATATAATGTTGCTCCACTTTTATTTGTCCCATGTTGCTTCATAATTAAATTCAGGGTATATATTTTTGACATTAGAACCACAGAAGTAATGCTATATTCTCATTGCATCTTCTCAGGTGGTAATTTTAATTTGTCCAACTATTTTCAAGTCAAATGAAATTATCAAGTCACCATTTGACTAAAGTGGTGGTTTACCAAGTTCCATATATATATATACACACACATATATATACACACACACACATATATATATACACACAGAGTATATATACACTCTATATATAATATACAACATATATAATTCATAATTTATAAGAATCTTATAAAAAAGGAAATATTCAGTTTCTTGTGAAACATTAACTCAACAGTTTCTTTTATTATTCTACTTTAAGTTCTGGGATGCATGTGCAGAATGTGCAGGTTTGTTACATAGGTATACATGTGCCATGGTGGTTTGCTGCACCCATAAACCCGTCATCTACATTAGGTATTTCTGTAATGCTATCTCTCCCCTTGCCCCCCACCCCCCAAAAGGCCCCGGTATGTGATGTTCCCCTCCCTGTGCCCATATGTTCTCATTGTTCAACTCCCACTTATAAGTGAGAACATGCGGTGTTTGGTTTTCTGTTCCTGTGTTAGTTTGCTGAGAATGATGGTTTCCAGCTTCATCCATGTTCCTGCAAAGGACATGAACCCTTTCTTTTTTATGGCTGCATAGTATTCCATGGTGTATATTGCCACATTTTTTTATCCAGTCTATCACTGGTGGGCATTTAGGTTGGTTCCAAGTGTTTGCCATTATAAATAGTGCTGCAATAAACATACGTGTGCATGTGTCTTGATAATAGAACAGTTTATAATCATTTAGGTATATAGCCAGTAATGGGATTGTTGGGTCAAATTGTATTTCTAGTTCTAGATCCTTGAGGAATCGCCACACTGTCTTCCACAATGGTTGAACTAATTTACACTCCCACTAACAGTTTAAAAGTGTTCCTATTTCTTCACATCCTCTCCAGCATCTGTTGTTTCCTGACTTTTTAATGATCGCCATTCTGACTGGTGTGAGATGGTATCTCATTGTGGTTTTGATTTGCATTTCTCTAATGACCAATGGTGATGAGCTTTTTTTCATATGTTTGTTGGCAAAAGAAAAAATGTCTTCTTTTAAAAAGTGTCCGTTCATATCCTTTGCCCACTTTTTGCTGGGGTTGTTTTTTCTTGTCAATTTGTTTAAATTTCTTGTAAACTCTGGATATTAGCCCTTTGTCAGAGGGATAGATTGCAAAAATTTTCTCCCATTCTGTAGGTTGCCTGTTCACTCTGATGATAGTTTCTTTTGCTGTGCAGAAGTTCTTTAGTTGAATTAGATCCCATTTGTCAATTTTGGCTTTTATTGCAATTGTTTTTGGTGGTTTTTTTTTTCTTTTTCTTTTTTTGACAGAGTCTCGCTCTGTCACCCAGGCTGGAGTGCAGTGATGTGACCTCGGCTCACTGCAAGCTCCGCCTCCCAGGTTCACGCCATTCTCCTGCCTCAGCCTCCTGAGTAGCTGAGACTACAGGCGCCCACCAACACAACCGGCTAATTTTTTTGTATTTTTAGTAGAGATGGGGTTTCACCATGTTAGCCAGGATGGTCTCGATCTACTGACCTCTTGATCTGCCCGCCTCGGCCTCCCAAAGTGCTGGGACATGAACTCTTTGCCTATGCCTATGTCCTGAATGGTATTGCCTAGGTTTTCTTCAAGGGTTTTATGGTTTTAGGTCTTACATTTACATCTTTAATCCATCTTGAGTTAAGTTTTGTAAAAGGTGTAAGGAAGGGGTCCAGTTTCAGTTTTCTGCAAATGGCTAGCCAGTTTTCCCAACACCATTTTTTAAATAGGGAATTCTTTCCCCATTGCTTATTTTTGTCACGTTTGTGAAAGATCAGATGGCTGTAGATGTGTGGCATTATTTCTGAGGCCTCTGCTCTATTCCATTGGTCTATATTTCAGTTTTGGTACCAGTATTATGTTGTTTTGGTTACTGTAGCCTTCTAGTATAGTTTGAAGTCAGGTAGCGTGATGCCTCCAGCTTTGTTCTTTTTGCTTAGGATTATTTTGGCTATATGTGCTCTTTTTTGGTTCCATATGAAATTTGAAGTAGTTTTTTCTAATTCTGTGAAGAAAGTCAATGGTAGCTTGATGGGAATAGCATTGAATCTATTAAATTTCTTTGGGCGGTATGGCCATTTTCATGTTATTGATTCTTCCTATCCATGAGCATGGAATGTTTTTCCATTTGTTTCTATCCTCTATTATTTCTCTGAGCAGTGGTTTGTGGTTCTCCTTCAAGAGGTCCTTCACATCCCTTGTAAGTTATATTCTTAGGCATTTTATTCTCTTTGTAGCTATTGTAAATGGGAATTCAGTCATGATTCGGCTCTGTTTGTCTATTACTGGTATATAGGAATGCTTGTGATTTTTGCACATTGATTTTGTATCCTGAGACTTTGCTGAAGTTGCTTATCAGCTTAAGGAGTTTTGGGACTGTGACAATGGGGTTTTCTAATTATACAATCATGTCATCTGCAAACAGAGATAATTTGAACTCCTCTCTTCCTATTTGAATACTCTTTATTTCTTTCTCTTGCCTAATTGCCCTGGCCAGAACTTCCAATACTATGTTGAATAGGAGTGAAACTCACCAGTTTTTTCGTTGCTGTTTCTTACCTGATTATTAGTATGATGATAAGTGCCAATGATGATTTTCTAACTGCATTTTTCCATACTAATAATTTTTAATTCCACTCTAAAATAACTGTTTGTCTTCTCCCTTATATATCCACTTATTTACATCAGGATAGGCTCAAAGATTTCTATTTTACTTAATGGGTTATTATCAGTGACAATCTTCACTTGGTGCTCAAATTGTTCCATATTTGGCCAGTGAGAGTCCTTTAACATTTTTTTGGTGTCCTTGTCAGTCTCTGAACACTTCCTTACTTTCTGACTGATATGGTTTGGCTCTGTGTCCCCACCCAAATCTCATGTTGAATTGTAATCCCCATGTGTCAAGGGAGAAACCTGCGATCTCCACATGTTGAGAGAGGGAGGTGATTGGATCATGGCATTGGTTTCCCTCATGCTGTTCTCGTGATAGTGAGTTCTCCCGATAGTGAGTTTTCACAAGATCTGATGGTTTTATAAGCCAATTTTCTCTACTCTTGCTCGCCCCTCTCCTGCAGCCTTGTGAAGTAGGTGCCTGCTTCCCCCTCTGCCATAATTGTAAGTTTTCTGTGGCCTCCCTTGTCATACAGAACTGTGAGTCAATTTAACCTCCTTTGTTTATAAATTAGCCAGTCTTGGGTAGTATCTTTATAATAGTGTGAAAATGGACTAATACAGTGACAAATAAGGTGTTGCAAGACTATCTTGTATTTTCCCTGCTTCATCCCTGAAATCCAAGTTCTTTAGTCAAAAATGCTGTTTAGAAACCAAGATCTGGGCTCCAGGAGTGCTAGAAGCTATTGAGTGTCACCATTCCCTTGTCCTCTCAACGGATAATCTAGTGTATGCCTATGTATGTATGTTTGTATACATGTTCATATGTGTATATATATATATAAATATATATATACACGTATCACCTACATATGTCTATTTATCTATATATACATACATTGAAAAGCACAAATTTATACCAATACCAATCCAATATCATTGGTTAATTTTTATTTACCCCCTTTCCTATTAACCTCAATTTAGGTACTTATTTGATTCTTCATCCATGATGTAATAGATTTCCTATCACAGCTGCCAACCCTCTGCATGGAAATTCTTCTTACTCCTTTCAGGCTCTGACACCTTATGCAAAGTCACTGTTGTTTCCCCAAATTTTCAACCCATACACACACAAGACACATATGCCACATGGGCACCTACCTTACTCTGACCCATCAAATGGATTTGAGGACTAATTTATTCAGGAAGAATAAAAGGAAGGAGGGAATTAAAGAAGGTTGTTATAATAAATGTATATGACCCTGGGCTGCATAAAGCAAAAACTGAGAAATATTTAACCAAAGGCACTTCAGTTATTTTTTATTCTCATGAGCAAATGAGGACAGGAAGAAGCAGAGAGCTTTGGCTATGCTTTATCTCAGCCTTTACTTGTAGTTCAGTAGCTTGTGTCTAAGTAGCCCACCCTCCCCTGTGGAAGTGGGGATGTGGATGGGGGCAGAAAACTGGAGAGAGAATTGCAGCATAGTACATTCAGTAGCATGTTTACCGTAGTTTTTTTGGTCATCCAAGGGCTTAAATCAGATGTATGTAGAGAAATATTTTTGCTCTAATCTATGAATTAACTTTGGGTTAAAGGATCAGAACTTCACTGGCCTTTGTTTCTTAACTCAATTCTTTTTTATTTCTTCCACTGAAAAAATGCAGTCAGATGTATTGAGTATATCAGATTTGTGGAATGGAGATATATGATACAAATATTGCTAACTACAGCTAGTAATAGTTCAGCCAATAAAAATAGTAAAAATTTCATCTTTTTTTTGCCTAAAACCGTGACTGAATGTTTGTGGATTTCAAATTGATTATACTTCATCTTTCTATTTTATTTTACAGAGGAATATATGTGCATAAAGTACAAAGAGAATATATCACCTATAATTCCACTTCCCTGAAGGTCTTTAAAAACCTTTTGATTGATATCTTTTCTACATTATACCAACATACAGACACATAAATGTAAGGTTTTTAATGAATTTTTTTATCTCTTGTGTGTATTGTTCAACAAATTGTCTTTTTAATTTAGCAACATAGTGTGTCACCAAATATTAATTTACAAAAGGTTTTTTGTTGGCATAAAATTCCATTTTATACATTTGTCATTATTTTTTTAACTAAATGACTTTTGGGAGCATTTACATCATTCATTTCTTTTTTACAAATGTGTTGCCATAAATATCTTAGTAAAACTTTTCTGTACCTTATTTTTTTCCAATAACCTCTTAAAACTTTGGTCAAGATAAAAATTTTAAGTTCAAATTTCCCTTAGAAAATCTGAAATAATTCCATTTGCCTCATGAGAGTATCCATGCATCCCTTCCTTTACCACCAGATCTTGATAATACACAATCTTTAAAATTTTTGAGTTATCTTTACCGAATTGATAAATGAAAGTGGCATACCATTTCAATATGCATTGTTGTTATAAGAGCACTAAATAGTCTTTCAAATATTTAGTGACTATTTTTCTTCCTCTGGGAATTACTTATGTATATTAATTCACTAAGTACTGTTAAAGGCCTAATTAACCAAAGACTACCAAGCAGAAATCCAAAGCTGAGGGAATCAGCTTTACTGACTTGATGCAGGAAGGGAGGGAACTCCACAGGAACGACAGAATGTCACATGATGAGAGAGAGCAAGGGAAGCATTGATAAGGTTTTGGTTCTTGCTGAATGACTGCAGAATGTTTAAGGGAAGAGGGTATTAATTCTGGATTTATTGCTTCTTCTAGACAAAATGAAAGGATTCAAGTTTCACTAGGGATTGGGTGCTGTCATGAAGTGAAAGTATTTTAGCAATCAGGTGTTCCCAGATAAGAAAAGCAAAGAACTTCTGGGGGCATCATCGGCAAACAAACAGAAGTAACAAAAAGAAGAATTTGTTATGGTATTTTACAATATGGTCTTGGGGAAATAATATTTTCCACTAATTTAGATCCTAGCTTTTTCTGTGTTCAACGTTTCGTCCAGCCTGATTAATGGCAAAGCAGCCTTTTCTTTTTCCAATTCCAGTTGATATTTATTTTTGCAGTCCCCAACAGAGTTTTATACTTGACAGAATACAGTTAAGCAAAGTTTAAGCCATGTACATTATTGGATAAAGACACAGAATTTTCTATCAATCACACATTCTTAAATTAGAGGTTTGGCATGTCTTTTATTAATTGAATAACTTTAGACAAGGTATTTAATCACTTTATTCTTTTTTGTATCTGTTAAAAGGGGCTAGTAACAATAATTTAATATCTACCTTATAGGACAATTGAGAAAATTAAATGTAATTATTTATATAAAGCACTTATCAAAATGTCTAACTTGATGTAACTGCTTAAAATAGAATAGCAACTAAAATGGTGTTTTCAATAAGAGTTTTACATGAGCTAATTGATGGAAACAATTAATAACAAACACATGATTGTGTGTGTACATATGAGAATTAAAGGACATCAGACTATGTGGAGGTTGTTAACACATATTTTATAATTTGACAAATTGTGGGGGAGTTTGGTTAATGAATCTCGGTATTTGGAAGGGAGAGAGGTGCAAAATTTTGTAGAGTTAGATGATATTATAGGCAGCACTCTCCTATTACCCTAGCTTAGAAAAACAGAAGAGATCAGTGAGAAATAGGTTTAGATACTGCAGGCTACTAGGCTGTGGCCTCTATTACAGAAATAAGAAAATGCCCATTTCCAGAATTTTCCTGGCAAAAGATTAAAGTTCTGTCTTCGTGATTCTTGATGTAAATTAACTTGAAGGATATGTTCAAAATAAAGAGAAGTCAATTGTTTCGCAGAACAGATTAATAAAATGAGAGGCAGAGATGTACAAGACATGAAGAAAACATGGTGGGGGGCAAGTGTTCAAATGCTAATCATCAAATTAGAAAAAAAGAAATATCTCAAAAAGAGAAGAACAGTCATTCCATCATGAAAGGGAGGAGAAATAAGATGCCAAGTATATGTGGATTCAGAGCAAAAGTAATGAAGGCAGATGGATTAGAATTAAATACAATGAAATAGTTGATGTAAATGATACATGTACTTCGGTTGTTCTACAAATGCCAGTAAATCAGTCCACTGTTCGGGCTGTGATGTACAATGGTCTGGGGTGGTGAAGAAATTGTGTACTCTGTGCTGGGAATAATGTTACTAAATCCAGTCAATAAAATCAATGAGAGACCACCTGAGGAGGTTCTAGACATTATCCTGCTATCCTTACAGCAACTATTTCAGCTGCCACTCAAACACATGACCCATGGGGAGGCAGTGGCCTTGATGTCTTAAACACTACAAATCACCGAGGAAACCAAGTTAATGGATGCAACAATCTACTCTCATCATGCAGCCAGAAGGGCACACAGTATTGCTGCCAGCTGAGCATAACTTACAAAATGTTAGGGAAACTGTGTATGAAGAAGAGGAAATGAATATAATTTAGATGTATTTGCTCCTTTCTTCAATAATTAGACAACCATAGGAAAAAATACTTACATGAAAACTATGCCATCAATGTGTGATATCAGCTCAACTTCACCCTGGACCAACCAGCTTATTAAAAAAAGACTATATTTAAAATGGAATAGGTCAACTTTGAGTCATTGGTGGAACTAAATTTAGCTAAATCCAGACCACTTAACACCTGCTCTAATAATGCCGTTCTTATATTATTGTAGGGGAAGAGCTGTGTTTTGGTTTTTAGCTCTAGCTTTATCCACTTTGTCTTATTTGACTTCTGTTTTTTGGTACAGCTCATACTTTGAAAAGAAGAAAAACTAGTCTATGTTAAGTATGTCAGTAGAGGGGATGATGGCAATTCAGAATTAGTCTCCTTGTAAAAATTCTGGAACTGCCCTTTTGTTGTAAACAATTGTAACATTATACTATTTTAGGCATTTTTCCTCTGCTCTATCTGACCTTTTAGATAATTATACAAGCATTAATTGCCTTGAGCAGTCATGGAACAACTGTTCAACACCTAATTAGAAATTTCTGCAAGTTTTCACCATGCTATTTTCAACTTATTTTTAGACCAGTGATAGGAACACATTCCTGGAGATTATCCAGGGAATATACATGTAGGTGTGTGTGTGTGTGTATGTATGCATATATGTTTTATATACATATATTTAAAAGTGTAGCATAAATTTGGAATAAATAAAATTCATTAACTTTCACTGTCAAAATTAACTCTCAAGCCAATTAAAATTATGTTAGAAAAATGTTCTAATCTAAGAAAAAATTAATTGTATCTCAACAATGTTATGATATATTTAAACTTCCAAAACTTATTTGTTAGATTGTCACAACAAGATGCTGCTGTGACCTAAACCAAGTCATAATTTTAAAAATGTTATCTTTCTTAATGTAAAATCACAAATATTTATTTAGGTGTGAGACATCTGATTTAATTTTGGAAACCCTGTAGCTTAATAAACAAAAAAATTCAAATTATGCTGAACTTTTCAGATCACAAAAATGATGTGTTTTTTCTTTTAAAAAAAAATTTCTTAGGAAAAAAAGGAGTCATTTTGTTCCTTGAAATAATACAGAAGAAACCAAAACAAAAATATGGTGCAATAAGTGAAAATATATTTAGCTCATTGACTCCAATTTAATAAGTTTGCACATCAGGTTATTCAGATTATACATAAAAAATTTTCCTAACTTTCATTACAGGTTAGATAGTAAGAAGAGATTCCTCCATAGACACTTAGCAGCTTCATGCTTATAATAATTAATTGTTAGTTTATTTTATGTGTATTCAATAATTTTTTTAAGTATAATAGAACAGAACTAAAAACTCTAAGAAAGTTATTGGTAACTCAACATTTATTTTTAAAAATTCATAGCAAAGTTAATACAAAAATATTTTTATTATTTTAATATAAAATATAACTGTGAGCTGGACAGAAATATAGATGCCAGATTCTTCTTAGTCATTGTCAAATATAAACTCAGCTCTATGTCTTTCATGCTGTAAAACATACGATTTTTGCAGCTTCAACATTTGTATCTACCTTCTTATTGAGTCTAAACTAATTGTTCGGGCAGGGCGCAGTGGCTCACGCCTGTAATCCCAGCCCTTTGGGAGGCCGAGGTGGGTGGATCATCTGAGGCCAGGAGTTCAAGACCAGGCTGGCCAACATGGTGAGACCCCATCTCTACTAATAATACAAAAACATTAGCCCGGTGTAGTGATGCACACCTGTAATCACAGCTACTTGGGAGGCTGAGGCAGGAGAATCACTTGAACCCGGAAGGCGAAGGTTGCAGTGAACTGCGATCGCACCATTGCATTCCAGCATGGGTGACAAGAGCAAAGGTCCATCTCAAAATAAATAATAAATAAATAAATAAATAAATAAATAAAATAAAAGTATCATTTGCAGTTTCTAGTGTAAACAAAGAGTAAATATTAAAAAACGGGATTTAATCAATACATGAAACAAGTGGGAGCCAATAATTAATTTGCCCAATATACTCTGCTATCAAGTGACAAAAATGGGATTTGAGCTCAGATTTCTCTGACTCTAAAATTTTTTTCCCCATCAGTAGTTCCCAACATTTTTATTATGTAGATCTCTATGTAACCATTAGAAATTGCAGATATCAGCATAAGATATTTTAGTGATTAAGAAGTTGGCATTGGCATTAGGTTCTCCGGATTTGGATCTCAACTCTTCCAGTCAATAGGTGCATGGCCTTAAATAAATTGTTTACACGCTCTATGATTTAGGTTTTTAATCTCAAAAAAAGAGTAAATTAATAACCCTCGAAATATTCGTATGAATAAGGACTAGGTATGATAATTCATGCTAACATAACTAGTAGGCCAGGCTCATTGTTGGGAACCATTGCACTATACTTGCTATGTATTATTCAAATCTTTATATTTTTATAGCGGGTGAAAATTATCGTCCCTTCCTTTTGCTGCAATGACATGGCTTTCTACTTAATTTTTTTTCTTTATTGACACTTTGCCTGAATATTCTCCTGATGGAAGCTACTTCTATTGTTTGCCAGAGTTAACTTTACACAACATGGCTTTTTCTTTAAACACATTAGAAAACTCCTTTTCACAGTGAATGATCTTACTCCCTGCAACTTATATTAGGCCTAGAAACAGGTACCCTTTTCTGTACTTGAGTGGAGATCAAAAGGTATTATAGTATACAGAGTGCCACTAGAAAACTCCCTGTTAGCTGGTAATGCCTTGGGTTGTATTATTTCACAAAAGTTGAATATCTGTTCAAGTTCACACCAATCATAATAGTGACTTTTTTTTGAGAGACTAAGCTCCATTTAGTTAAACCATGATAGTGTCTACTTTCTGTTCAATTTATCTTCAAAACTCCCATTTTATTTGAAATTGCCTGTGTGCATCGTTAAAGAAACACATTTATATTTATTCCTTAAGAACAACTTGCAGAAAAGAAAGAACTATCTTGGATCTGGGGTATTTCCCCAATGAAAGAAAAAATGATTCTGTTGCAATGACTTCTATAAACTATTCAGACTACTGAAGCTTAGAAAACATCTTAAAATGGATAAGTGTTTATAAGTAGAATGGAGAATCATAATTTCAACTGCATTCATCATCTTCTTAGCCATAAGAGACTTGCTTGGCTAATGCATCTGTGCTACAAGAATCTCTATCATATTGAATTTTGCTCACATATCTTAAGTACGTGTGAAACAATGATTCCAAGGTACACTTCTGAGATATATAGAAAGCTATATTAGTATAACCATGAAATTGATAAAAAAAAAAATGTGGTTCCAAAATTGGTCATAAGGACAACTGTATTACCAGAAACATTTAAGGACCAGCCTTTTCTATGAATGCCGTAACAGAAATTTTATACATATTTTAGTAAATAACATTTAAACATAAGTTCACATTAAATTTTTTTTGAAACAATAATAACAAAATCAGGAAACACCAAACATTGTGATGAAAGCAAAAACTATTTTGTTTCATTGTCACTAAATATGCTTGCCTTTGATTTTTCAGTGTAACTGAAAATAGTACATAAAAACAAATTAAAATAATGAGCTCAAAGGTTTTCTTCTTCAAATCATCACCTTTGTGCCATTTAAATTTATCCTTTTTAAGCTTTGTTGACATGACACCAAAAGAATCAATACTTATAGAACTAAAAGAGTTGGGAAATCTTCCTTCTACTCTAACTTCTACCACAGGGACATAAATGTACTGAGTGAGTTCAGCTTCCTCAAGCCTCTGTTCTCTTTTCTGAAAATGAGAGATTTGGGCCAGATATTTTCTGAAAACGACGTTTTGCAATAACAGTTTGATTTTCAACCACTATCCAATTTTTACTAAGCGATGATTGAAGTAAAAAGGGACCTTTCTTTATATCAGACATAGTTACTTGAATTAGATTTGGTTATGATGATGCATCATAGTTGTTAACTATGTCCACAACTGAAACTTTAGATGTTCTATGACTATATCGTGAAACATTATTAGATTAAAGTCAAATTAGGCTAGTTCTTGCCTGGCAAAGACCGAATACAGTCAATGGGATTGTTATAGTAGAATGAGTCTTGTTAATGATATATGGCCAAACTGTTTGACTATGGCCTTAAGTTAGCACATTACCCAAATACTTTGGTTTCTTTCTTTCTTTTTTTTTTTTTTTTAAATGGAGTCTTGCTTTGTCACCCAGGCTGAAGTGCAGTGGCATGATCTCAGCTCACTGCAAACTCTACTTCCTGGACTCAAGCAGTTCTCCTGTGTCAGCCTCCTGAGTAGCTGGGATTACGAGCATGTGCCATCACACCGGCTAATTTTTGTATTTTTTTAGTAGAGATGGGGTTTCACCATGTTGGCCAGGCTGGTCTCGAACTCCTGACCTCAGGTGATCCGCTCACCTCAGCCTCCCAAAGTGCTGGGATTACAGACAAGAGCCACCACGCCCGACCTGGTTTCTTTAATTCTACTGACTGACTTATCTCCAAGTTCAAAGCAAAGAATGAACAGTATCTCTAGAGAACTAGCAAAGTAAAGATTCTTGCTGTAAAATTCTCTCTTGTTGTTGTTGTAATTGATCAAAATTTGTTATGGAAAGTCCATTCAATCCTGGGTAATCACGTAATCACTTTTTGTCAACTTCCATCTCTCTTTTTCTCTCATATTTCTTTATCAACAATCATGTATGTATAGAATTGGGGATTAAGGAGAGAGAAGATGAAGTCCTCACCTTGACAGGTTTTAATCTTGCTGACAAGATAATTGTTAAACTAGTTTGCAATCAGGATTTCACATAAGAACATTTAAGAATATCATCAATACACTAAGCATTCCCATCTAACTGATTTTTTAATCACAACATTCTAAATCTATGTGCATAATCAGTCCATACTTGGTGTAATTCGGTGTCCACACAGTGATGAGTTTGCCAGAAGGAGTTATTACCAGCTTTCCAGAAAAAGAAAAAGCCATCTCAAATTTAGTTTTGATGGAATGTCCTCAGTAAATTTGTATTTTCATGGAGTTTTTGTGTAGAAACTAATGATGTTTATTCTTTTGTCCAACAAATATTCATTGAGTAGAAAACACAAATTTTATCCTAGACTTTATGCTAAGTATTCAGTATTGAGCACAGTTCTCCCTCATAAGCGTGGATTTAATATGCTGCCTCTCTGCTACACAACTGGCCGGTTTTGAGGGCCAGTTGCCCATTTTGATGATGACCAATAGTCTCTAAATTTGAACTCAATCTCTTGAATGAAGCTAGTTTCTTATTCACTAACCACCTTGCGGTTTTAGTGTCTTGGCGAATAATATACGATACAGCATAGATGGAAAAATTAGTTCCTGGGTCCATTAATGACCTTACCGAGAGCGCTTCAGAAAGCCCAGATGGTTGGGGCTTAAAGAGGAAAACAGAAGACTAAATAGAATTTTCTGTGAGCCTGAAGGAAAAGACTTACATGATTGAAATAATTGAGACGTACTTGCCTCTAGGGAGGCGGTACTGCTTAAATAAGTAAGGCAGCACAAATGTGCTGGAAATGTGAGGTGTCTGGAATATGAGAGTCCAAACAGTGAGAAACATGTCAGAGTTTCATGGTTGTGGGATGCTTTATTGTCCTCCACTTCTCTCTTAAACATTCTATTAAGTAAAGAGTTCACTACAGAGAGGATTTATGATGCTGGGTCTTATTCAGATAAACTATGGCTCAGGTAAACCATAACTTTTCTTAAGGAGCTGCACCGGTATAACTCAGCATCCACTGGATGTTCTCAAACTACTCTAACTTAATGAATCATTCAAATGATAGAGAAATTATACAGCTCTAACAAATGACTCCCTAATTCTTAGAAAGTTCTCAAAATCACTCTTAAAAAATGAAATGATAAATTTGATCTATACTACATGCTGACATTTCTAATTTGGCTTATTTTTAAATTCCATAAATTATCAGAATTAGGTGCTTAAAACCTTGTGGAACTTTTTAGGCAAATACTGTATTTTTTCAATGTTCCTAAACTTTATATCATCATCATGTTTATTGCATACAAATAACCCAATGCACAATCCTATACAGTTTTATTACTCGATCTTAACCATTATTTTACTTTAATTTTAATTAGTGAGTAATTCATTTTAATGTCACATGCTACTTTTTAAAATTTTTGAATAAGATGTGTACAAGACAAAAATTGTGGCGATGTGTGTGTGTCTGCTTGTGTGTTTTGCTGGCAAAATTTTTTCTCCTTCCAATCCCTTTCCCTATCCTCCTATCCTCCCAGTTCCCACACCATAGCACTCCCCACAACATCCCCTCATCCACAAATAAACACTGTTATTACATTTTTATATCCTTCCAAACATTTTTATACATGAACAAGTAAGTAGCAATACATATTAGCTTTTATTTTTTTTTTCTCCAGCAGAGTAGCACACTCACTCTGCACTGTGCCTTGCTTTGTTTTTCACTTCAAACATACATTTTGAAGATGTTGTCATACATTACCTAAGGGCTTCCTTGGCCTTCATCCATTATTTTAACATTTAAAAAAATGTCATTTGTCATAGTTCTTATTTCAAACCATTCTTGGAGATAGGAGCGATATGAAGGATTGTAGGTGCAAGTGCTGCAGAAGGTCCCCAAACCAGCCATAACATCATTGTTATTTGTATGTGTTTAAATATGGAACTTACTAAGGTGTGATTAGCTATTTCCTGTTTGAAATCTTCAGGAGAGATCCCGTAATTAATTACTTATTTTTTAAGTTTAAATCAGAAGCAAAAGCTTCTCATATGATGTTCACGAAATCCATTGCATTACTGAAGACTGGGTCATCTCAGAAGTTAAAAAGTAACCCAGCTGGAATTCCTCTACCTGAAATATTTTTCAAAGATAAGCAGTCAGAGATCACTATACCTCACCACAACAACAGGCATGCTGTGCAAGTTGTGGCCCCTCAAGATTTCCCTGCCAGGAAGTTCTAAAAGATGACTTTGAAACCAGTGATGTATTAACACTGGACAGTGGAAGTAGAAACTCTTGCCTTCTAACACTATCTCTACTCTGTGGCAAAAGTCACTTCATGTGCAACATTCTTCATCTCATTAATGTGAAGGGAAATTGCACCTGTATTCCAAAGAGCTCTCCCCTCTTATTCTTAAACCAATGTAGCCTTGTAAGAATATTAGATTAATATTTCAAATTTTCATATTTGACACTGAAACTGCTAATGTGTCCTATTAACAGAGTCAAATGAATATAACAACTCTTTTGGTAAAGTGTAAACAAATGCTAACTTTGGAGATTATTGAAATATAGAGGGCTGGGCCTGTCACTACCTTCAGAATGCCACATTCTGAACACTTTGCCTGGACTCTTTCCTCTGTTCTAGTGGCTACTGTTGATCTTTGGTCTTACCTCTTTTCTGTCAATAATGATGCTTCTCATCTCTATGACTCCTGCTTCCTGCCTCTACCTCCACTTCAGCAGTTCAATGCTCTATTTCATTTTCTGGGCACTAGGATTTATTTTTCTTTACTTCTTGTCTCTTTTTTCCTGTGCTTCCTGATTTTGGAAAAGGCAGGTCTTGGTACTGACAGTGAGCTTGGCTGCAGTGACAGTTATTAGTGCTGTTTGACAAAATTTCCAGTTCTCCCCATTCAAAGCATTTGGTAGATCTTTTTGGGCTTGGGTGAGGTCAAGTAACTAATTCTGGCCAATGTGTTGTGGACAGAAGTATGTGTCACTTCCTGGATGAATACTCAATGGCCTGTGTGAGGCATAGGACATTTTCTCTTCTCCTCTGTCATAAGAATTGCAAATGTTCAAGATAGTGGCTGACTGAGGCCTAGAGTGACGACCTGAGAGAATCCTCCTTTACCAACCCAATATGATTATAAGGTATGAGCAAGAAATAACTGTTTGTTTGTTTGTTTTAAACCACTGAGATTTGAAAGTTTCTCACCATGGCCTAACCTAATATGTAGCCTATTCTATTAAGCCACTGAGAATGTTTCTTCCTTCTTGATGGTAAATGAACAACACATGATAGTTTCTGGGTATATTACACAGTTATAGGGGAAGGTAAGGAGAGGCTGCTCTTCTAGTGCTAGAGTGTTGGCATATTTATACTCTACTTCCAAGTTCAAAACTTTTAGGGAGGCTGAGGACAACGTCAGTCTGAAAGCTGAATTGATGACAAAGCAGGAGAGTCCAATTAGGGACAGAGAAGATGATGTCATACAGAGCTAATGTTGGGACACTTAGCCTTATTAAGATAATGTTAGGAAGGCCTATGCAGCAGTCTTCCTAATGTAGACAGCTTGTCATAGAGTAAGAGGTCACTCAAGACACCATCTAGCATAAGAGGGAATACCAACTGCAGTGCCAGGTGCCTCTGGCTGACAAGCAGAGCACAGCCAGGAGAGCCAGGATGCCTCGGGTAGCAGAAAAAACCAGAACTGAGTCATACATCTGGCTTTTAGGCATAAGCTGTCATTCCTGGAGGATTGGCAAAGACAAAAGGATTCCAAACCTGGGGGCACTGTACTGTACTAGTAATCAAGAGAGATGCCTGGACTAAGGGGTCAAAAGCACAATCCTGATTTAAGATTTGGGTATTAGGAAAGACTTAACCAGAGAAATAAGGCACAGACTCAGTTATTGAGATGAGATTAGACCAACCACATTCCTGAAAATATTGAGTGATTATTAGGTTTCTTAGACCTTTCATATCTATGTTCAGGATTAAATCTTGATATTGGAATGGACTTGATCATGCAATTAAAGGTCAAGTTGTCCCAACCTTAGACAAAGGAGACGTGCTGAGCAAAGCAGATCTGGAACAACTGTACAATTTGAATAATAATTGTTTTCTTCTATTTCTGATTTATCTTCTGCTTTGCCCTTACTGGTCATCACATGAATAAGCAAAATTGCCAGAAGTGGCTAGCCAAGTAATGACAGAATAGACGAGATCAATAGTTTGACCAGAACTTCACTTACGCATCCCATATGGAGAGTGAACACATTAGGGTTCCCTCCAACCCTACATGCTTCTTTTTTAGCACCTGTTCCTGACTGATGCACAGACATGGCATTGCACAGAATAATGTCTTAACATATTTGTTACTATATCTATTCATCTTTATCACTATATATTTTTCTATTTCTATTTTTCTCTTCTCAATTTATTTTAGGAAAATTTTCTGTTATGTTTTTAATTCACCCAGCTTCCAGACCAGTTGTTCATTTTGTTTTTTAGTCTTGGCTTTCAGATCTGGTGCTCAGTAGTTTGTTCCCAAATATGACCTTCTTGTCTTTCAGTCAAATTTAGTATATCACTCCTACCCTGAATTGTATTGCATCAGGCTGCCTCAGAGTTTATCTGGACTCATGAACCTTTACTTCAGTGCTACGCTAATGTGGCCATCTGGTTTGACCCAGCTTTTAAAACAGGATTCAGACAGGCTCCATGGCAATAAATGTAACTATGCCTGCTATAAATGAAGCATCCGAATGTTTCATAGAATCTAAAGATGTTTCTTGGGTATAATCTTCTTATTCACAGGACAAATTTTTCCAATGTAATGCAAGTCATTTGGGCAATTAACTTATGTATTTTATACAAATATAGAAAAATAAAAATTTATTTTGAAGAGAATGTAGAGAAAAAGAAAAAAGAAACCTTTTGCTCAACAAAATAGCAGTTTTATCACATGAAACAAACATAGCTATATGCAAAATGCTATGTTTTAAAATAATTTTTGAATGAAAGTCTGGAAGTCTCTACTACAGACACAATTTTGCCTCTGAATTGCTTTCAACCTGGACAAAACTTATATAAATTCTGTATTCTGAAAGAAGAAAAATGAAAGAAGAAAATCCAGACTAGATGAACTCTAAAGTCACTTTTAATATGTGATTATAATTATTATTTTAAGAGAGATTTTTCAGGTCACAGCATCTGATTTGTTTCAAGAATTAATGAGAAATTTGCAATTGTATTTTATTTTAGGATTACCATACAGAAATATTCTGTAGCTAATCATGAGAACTTCCGTATTTTAAGAACAATAATTTATTGAGTTTCTTTCGCACCAACCACTTGCTAAGAATTTATCGTGTGGTCTCATTTAATGCTCCCTATAGCCCTATATTAGTTTGCAAGGGCTGCCATAACAAAGCATTACAGACTAGATGAATTAAACAACAGAAATTTATTTGCTCACAGTTCTGGAGGCTAGAATCACAGTGTCAGCAAGGTTGATTCCCTTTGAGGGCCATGAGGGAAGGATCTGTTCCAGGTCTCTTTCCTTGGCTTGTAAATTGCTGTCTTCCTGTCTCCACGTTGTCTTCCCTTGGTGTCTAAATTTCTTATAAGGACACTAGACATACTGGATTAGAGCCCACCCTAATGCTCTCGTTTTAACCAAACCACCTGTGTAGAAACCTTGTCTGCAAATATAGTCACTGTCTAAGGTATTTGGGCTTAGGATTTTAGCATATAATTTTTTTTTGAAAGGAGTACAATTCATCCTGTAATAAACATCGTGAGATACTTACTAGTATTTTTTCTATTTGAAAAATAAAGAAACTGAATAATTAGGATAATTTCTCTTGGATCACACAGCTAGTAAATAAATTTGAATCCAGTCCATTTAACTCACAGTCCTCTACTCTTAAATATTAGTCATTCTTGCTTTCAGAGAATTACAGTTATAAGGGGTTGAAAGCTGCAATTCCTAAGTCTATAGTCACAGAAGGAGGTTATTTTAAGAGTTAAGAAAGTCTTCAGTGGAAGTCAAGTACATGTTAATTATCAGAGGAACAGGAAAATAAGAATACAATGCGTGTTAACTTTCAAGAGATAGATATTTGGCCTTAAACTATGTAATTACTTATAAAATATGTTTGATCATTTTTCAGATGATAAAAATAATGTGGATCTATTGTAGTACTTACATAATATTAAAATGTATAAAGAACAAAAGCTGTAATCACACACAATTCCATCCTTTATATCTAAATATTGTTAGTATTTTTCTTTCTGGCATTTTAAGTGAATATATACTAATTATATATAGTTTTAAAACCTGCTTTTTCACTTAAAAAATATACTTTTTTGCAGTTCTCTATTCTTTAACATCATTAAATTTTTCTGTAACTTTATATTGAAATAATTTCAGATATACAGAAAAGTTGCAAAAATACTGCAAAGAACTCTGGTTTACCCTTCACCCAGTTTTCTCGGTTGTTACTATTTAACTACATTCGCCTTCTTATTGCTGCCTTTCTGTGAATGTGGTAGTGTGTACATATGTTTCCCAACAACAAGGACATTTAATTATATAACCATATTATAATTACTAAAATGAAGATGTTAGTATTGATACAGTACAATTATTTAATATTTACATTGTATTCAAATTTTACCACTTCTCCCAATAATGTCAATTATAGCAAAAGAAGAAATTCTGCTGAAGGATTCCATTCAAGTTTATATATTTTATTCATTTCTCCCTAGCCTTTAATTATTTAAACTTTGTCAGCTATTTAGTCTGTATTTATATTTTATGGCTTTGATATTCTTGACCCATTTAGGCCAGTTATCTTGTAGAATACTACTCCCAGTTTTGGTTGGATACATTTCCTCATAATTGTATTTAGCTTTTGTGTTTTGAACAGGAATACTAAATGATATCTTGTTCTCTTCAGTATAGTCTATCAGAAGCTACATAATATTGGTTAACCTTATTGCTTACAATATTAAATTTGATTACTTTATTAAAACAGTATCTGCCAGGTTTCTTCACAGAAAAAAATATAACAGGTGACATTGACAAACATAGACAAATAAAACAAAATAAAGAGTCTAGAAACTGCCCTACATATATATGATGAGTTTTTGACATAGATTCCAGACAATCCAATGGAGAATTTTTTTTTCAATTAGTGTGCTAAAAATTACAAAACCTTGTGAAAAAAATATTAGCATCATCCTTGATTTCATACCACATACAAAAATATTTCAAAATGTTTTTTATTTTTTTCTCCACTTGTCCTATAGGTTTTATTATTATTATTATTATTATTATTATTATTATTATACTTTAAGTTTTAGCATACATGTGCACAATGTGCAGGTTTGTTACATATGCATCCATGTGCCATGTGGGTGTGCTGCACCCATTAACTCACCATTTAGCATTAGGTATATCTCCTCATGCTGTCCCTCCCCACTCCCCCCACCCCACAACAGTCCCTGGAGTGTGATGTTCCCCTTCCTGTGTCCATGTGATCTCATTGTTCAATTCCCACCTATGAGTGAGAACATGCAGTGTTTGGTTTTTTGTCCTTGCGATAGTTTACTGAGAATGATGGTTTCCAGTTTCATCCATGTCCCTACAAAGGACATGAACTCATCATTTTTTATGGCTGCATAGTATTCCATGGTGTATATGTGCCACATTTTCTTAATCCAGTCTATCGTTGTTGGACATTTGGGTTGGTTCCAAGTCTTTGCTATTGTGAATAGTGCTGCAATAAACATACGTGTTCATGTTTCTTTGCAGCAGCATGATTTATAGTCCTTTGGGTGTATTCCCAGTAATGGGATGGCTGGGTCAAATGGTATTTCTAGTTCTAGATCCCTGAGGAATCGCCACACTGACTTCCACAATGGTTGAACTAGTTTACAGTCCCACCAACAGTGTAAAAGTGTTCCTATTTCTCCACATCCTCTCCAGCACCTGTTGTTTCCTGACTTTTTAATGATGGCTATTCTAACTGGTGTGAGACGGTACCTCATTGTGGTTTGGATTTGCATTTCTCTGATGGCCAGTGATGATGAGCATTTTTTCATGTGTGTTTTGGCTGCATAAATGTCTTCTTTTGAGAAATGTCTGTTCATGTCCTTTGCCCACTTTTTGATGGGGTTGTTTGTTTTTTTCTTGTAAATTTGTTTGAGTTCATTGTAGATTCTGGATATTAGCCCTTTGTCAGATGAGTAGGTTGCAAAAATTTTCTCCCATTCTGTAGGTTGCCTGTTCACTCTGATGGTAGTTTCTTTTGCTGTGCAGAAGCTCTTTAGTTTAATTAGATCCCATTTGTCAATTTAGGCTTTTGTTGCCATTGCTTTTGGTGTTTTAGACATGAAATCCTTGTCCATGCCTATGTCCTGAAAGGTATTGCCTAGGTTTTCTTCTAGGGTTTTTATGATTTTAGGTCTAACATGTAAGTCTTTAATCCATCTTGAATTAATTTTTGTATAAGGTGTAAGGAAGGGATCCAGTTTCAGCTTTCTACATATGGCTAGCCAGTTTTCCCAGCACCATTTATTAAACAGGGAATCCTTTTCCCATTGCTTGTTTTTGTCAGGTTTGTCAAAGATCAGATAGTTGTAGATATGCAGCATTATTTCTAAGGGCTCTGTTCTGTTCCATTGATCTATGTCTCTGTTGTGGTACCAGTACCATGCTGTTTTGATTACTGTAGCCTTGTAGTATAGTTTGAAGTCAGGTAGCGTGATGCCTCCAGCTTTGTTCTTTTGGCTTAGGATTGACTTGGCGATGCGGGCTCTTTTTTGGTTCCATATGAACTTTAAAGTAGTTTTTTCCAATTCTGTGAAGAAAGTCATTGGTAGCTTGATGGGGATGGCATTGAATCTATAAATTACCTTGGGCAGTATGGCCATTTTCAGGATATTGATTCTTCCAACCCATGAGCATGGAATGTTCTTCCATTTGTTTGTATCTTCTTTTATTTCATTGAGCAGTGGTTTGTAGTTCTCCTTGAAGAGGCCCTTCACGTCCCTTGTAAGTTGGATTCCTAGGTATTTTATTCTTTTTGAAGCAATTGTGAATGGGAGTTCACTCATGATTTGGCTCTCTGTTTGTCTGTTATTGGTGTACAAGAATGCTTGTGATTTTTGTACATTGATTTTGTATCCTGAGACTTTGCTGAAGTTGCTCATCAGCATAAGGAGATTTTGGGCTGAGACGATGGGGTTTTCCAGATATACAAGCATGTCATCTGCAAACAGGGACAATTTGACTTCCTCTTTTCCTAATTGAATACCCTTTATTTCCTTCTCCTGCCTGATTGCCCTGGCTAGAACTTCCAGAACTATGTTGAATAGGAGTGGTGAGAGAGGGCATCTCTGTCTTGTGCCAGTTTTCAAAGGGAATGCTTCCAGTTTTTGCCCATTCATTATGATATTGGCTGTGGGTTTGTCATAGATAGCTCTTATTATTTTGAGATACATCCTATCAATACCTAATTTATTGAGAGTTTTTAGCATGAAGTGTTGTTGAATTTTGTCAAAGGGCTTTTCTGCATGTATTGAGATAATCATGTGGTTTTTGTCTTTGGTTCTGTTTATATGCTGGATTACATTTATTGATTTGCTTATGTTGAACCAGTCTTGCATCCCAGGGATGAAGCCCACTTGATCATGGCGGATAAGCTTTTTGAAGTGCTGCTGGATTCGGTTTGCCAGTATTTTATTGAGGATTTTTGCATCAATGTTCATCAAGGATATTGGTCTGAAATTCTCTTTTTTGGTTGTGTCTCTGCCAGGCTTTGGTATCAGGATGATGCTGGCCTTATAAAATGTTTTAGGGAGGATTCCCTCTTTTTCTATTGATTGGAGTAGTTTCAGAAAGAATGGTACCAGTTCCTCCTTGTACCTCTGGTAGAATTCGGCTGTGAATCCATCAGGTCCTGGACTCTTTTTGGTTGGTAAGCTATTGATTATTGCCACAATTTCAGAGCCTGTTATTGGTCTATTCAGAGATTCAACTTCTTCCTGGTTTAGTCTTGGGAGGGTGTATTTGTCAAGGAATTTATCCATTTCTTCTAGATTTTCTAGTTTATTTGCGTAGAGGTGTTTGTAATATTCTCTGATGGTAGATTGTATTTCTGTGGGATCGGTGGTGATATCCCCTTTATCATTTTTTATTGCATCTATTTGATTCTTCTCTCTTTTCTTCTTTATTAGTCTTGCTAGCGGTCTATCAATTTTGTTGATCTTTTCAAAAAACCAGCTCCTGGATTCATTAATTTTTTGAAGGGTTTTTATGTCTCTATTTCCTTCAGTTCTGCTCTGATTTTAGTTATTTGTTGCTCTGATTTTAGTGTTTGCTCTTGCTTTTCCAGCTCTTTTAATTGTGATGTTAGGGTGTCAATTTTGGATCTTTCCTTCTTTCTCTTGTGGGCATTAATGCTATAAATTTCCCTCTACACACTGCTTTGAATGTGTCTCAGAGATTCTGGTATGTTGTGTCTTTGTTCTCATTGGTTTCAAAGAACATCTTTATTTCTGCCTTCATTTTGTTATGTACCCAGTAGTCATTCAAGAGCAGGTTGTTCAGTTTCCATGTAGTTGAGCAGTTTTGAGTGAGTTTCTTTATCCTGAGTTCTAGTTTGATTGCACTGTGGTCTGAGAGACAGTTTGTTATAATTTCTGTTCTTTTACATTTGCTGAGGAGAGCTTTACTTCCAACTATGTGGTCAATTTTGGAATAGGTGTGGTGTGATGCTGAAAAAAATGTATATTCTGTTGATTTGGGGTGGAGAGTTCTGTAGATGTCTATTAGGTCAGCTTGGTGCAGAGCTGAGTTCAATTCCTGGGTATCCTTGTTAACTTTCTGTCTCATTGATCTGTCTAATGTTGACAGTGGGGTGTTAAAGTCTCCCAATATTAATGTGTGGGAGTCTAAGTCTCTTTGTAGGTCACTCAGGACTTGCTTTATGAATCTGGGTGCTCCTGTATTGGGTGCATATATATTTAGGATAGTTAGCTCTTCTTGTTGAATTGTTCCCTTTACCATTATGTAATGGCCTTCTATGTCTCTTTTGAACTTTGTTGGTTTAAAGTCTATTTTATCAGAGACTAGGATTGCAATCCCTGCCTTTTTTTGTTTTCCATTTGCTTGGTAGATCTTCCTCCATCCCTTTATTTTGAGTCTATGTGTGTCTCTGCATGTGAGATGGGTTTCCTGAATACAGCACACTGATGGGTCTTGACTCCTTATCCAATTTGCCAGTCTGTGTCTTTTAATTGGAGCATTTAGTCCATTTACATTTAAAGTTAATATTGTTGTGTGTGAATTTGATCCTGTCATTATGATGTTAGCTGGTTATTTTGCTCGTTAGTTGATGCAGTTTCTTCCTAGCCTCGATGGTCTTTACAATTTGGCATGTTTTTGCAGTGGCTGGTACCAGTTGTTCCTTTCCATGTTTAGTGCTTCCTTCAGGAGCTCTTTTAGGGCAGGCCTGGTGGTGACAAAATGTCTCAGCATTTGCTTGTCTATAAAGTATTTTATTTCTCCTTAGCTTATGAAGGTTAGTTTGACTGGATATGAAATTCTGGGTTGAAAATTCTTTTCTTTAAGAATGTTGAATATTGGCCCCCACTCTCTTCTGGCTTGTAGAGTTTCTGCCGAGGGATCAGCTCTTAGTCTGATGGGCTTCCCTCTGTGGGTAACCCGACATTTCTCTCTGGCTGCCCTTAATATTTTTTTTTTCCTTCATTTCAACTTTGGTGAATCTGACAATTATGTGTCTTGGAGTTGCTCTTCTCAAGGAGTATCTTTGTGGCATCCTCTGTATTTCCTGAATCTGAATGTTGGCCTGCCTTGCTAGATTGGGGAAGTTCTCCTGGATAATATCTTGCAGAGTGTTTTCCAACTTGGTTCCATTCTCCCCGTCACTTTCAGGTACACCAATCAGAAGTAGGTTTGGTCTTTTCACATAGTCCCATATTTCTTGGAGGCTTTGTTCATTTCTTTTTATTCTTTTTTCTCTAAACTTCCCTTCTCGCTTCATTTCATTCATTTGATCTTCCATCACTGATACCCTTTCTTCCAGTTGATCGCAATGGCTACTGAGGCTTCTGCATTCTTCATATATTTCTCGAAACTTGGCTTTCAGCTCCATCAGCTCCTTCAAGCACTTCTCTGCATTGGTTATTTTAGTTATACATTTGTCTAATTTTTTTTCAAAGTTTTTAACTTCTTTGCCATTGGTTTGAATTTCCTCCTGTAGCTCGGAGTAGTTTGATCATCTGAAGCCTTCTTCTCTCAACTTGTCAAAGTCATTCTCCATCCAGCTTTGTTCCATTGCTGGTGAGGAACTGCGTTCCTTTGGAGGAGAATAGGCGCTCTGCTTTTTAGAGTTTCCAGATTTTCTACTCTGTTTTCTCCCCATCTTTGTAGTTTTTTCTACTTTTGGTCTTTGATGATGGTGATGTACAGATGGGTTTTTTGTGTAGGTGTCCTTTCTGTTTGTTAGTTTTCCTTCTAACAGACAGGACCCTCAGCTGCAGGTCTGTTGGAGTTTGCTAGAGGTCCACTCTAGACCCTGTTTGGCTGGATGTCAGCAGCGGTGGCTGCAGAACAGCGAATTTTTGTGAACCGCAAATTCAGCTGTCTGATTGTTCCTCTGGAAGTTTTGTCTCAGAGGAGTACCTGGCTGAGTGAGGTGTCAGTTTGTCCCTACTAGGGGGTGCCTCCCAGTTAGGCTGCTCGGGGTCAGGGACCCACTTTAGGAGGCAGTCTGCCCATTCTCAGATCTCCAGCTGCGTGCTGGGAGAACCACTACTCTCTTCAAAGCTGTCAGTCAGACAGGGACAGTTAAGTCTGTGGAGGTTCCTGCTGACTTTTTGTTTGTCTGTGCCCTGCCCCCAGAGGTGGAGCCTACAGAGGCAGGCAGGCCTCCTTGAGCTGTGGTGGGCTTCACCCAGTTCAAGCTTCCTGGGTGCTTTATTTACCTAAGCAAGCCTGGGCAATGGCAGGCGCCGCTCCCCCAGCCTCGCTGCCGCCTTGCAGTTTGATCTCAGACTGCTGTGCTAGCAATCAGCTCCTATGCTCCATGGGCATAGGACCCTCCGAGCCAGGTGCGGGACACAATCTCCTGGTGTGCCGTTTTCCAAGCCCATTGGAAAAGCACAGTATTAGGGTGGGAGTGACCCGATTTTCCAGGTGCCGTCTGTCACCCCTTTCTTTGACTAGGAAAGGGAACTCCCTGACCCCTTGTGCTTCCCAAGTGAGGCAATGCCTCGCCCTGCTTCAGCTCACGCATGGTGCACTGCACCGACTGTCCTGCACCCACTGTTTGGCACTCACTAGTGAGATGAACCTGGTACCTCAGATGGAAATGCAGAAATCACCCATCTTCTGCGTCGCTCACGCTGGGAGCTGTAGACCGGAGCTGTTCCTATTCAGCCATCTTGGTTCTGATTCCTCAAAATATATTTTATATTTAACTGTATCCTCCGTCATTATAAAATGTCTAGAAGAAAGCATAAATAAAATTTAGTGACTTTAGATTTGGCATACATTTTTTAAATAAGACATAACAATTTCAAACTGAAAACAAAAAATCTTTAAGTTAAATTTCATTCAAGTTAAAACTTTTACTACTGAAAAGAGACTGTTTACAAAAATGAGCAAACTACACATAAGAAGCAAATTTTTGCAAAATATGTACCTGACAAAGCACTTGCATTCAGAATATTTATGATACGCACAACACTCATAACACAATAATGAGAGAATCAACTAAATTTTAAAAATATTTGAACAGCTATTTCAATAAGGAGACATACAGATGTCAAATAAGCAAATGAAATGATGATTACTGTTATTAGTCATTAGAAAGACCAAATTAAAACTACAATAAGATGTCACTGCACTCTAAATTCAAAATTTAAAAGATTGTACCAAGTTTTGGAAAGGATGTGGAGGAACTAGAACACATACAATGTGGCAGAAAAGTAAAATGGTATCACTTTGAAAAAGTTTGGCATTTTCTTTTTTTTTTTTTTTTTAGAAGGAGTCTTGCTCTTTCACCCAGGCTGCAGAGCCTGCACTGGGTTGCGATCCACCCCAGGCTCCGCCCCCTGGGGTTCATGCCAATCTCCTGCCTCAGCCTCCCACGTAGCTGGGACTACAGGCACCCGCCACCTTGCCTGGCTAATTTTTTGTATTTTTAATAGAGACGGGGTTTCACCATGTTAGCCAGGATGGTCTCGATCTCCTGACCTCGTGATCCTCCCGCGTCGGCCTCCCAAAGTGCTGGGATTACAGGTGTGAGACACCGCGCCCTGGCCAAGTTTGGCATTTTCTTAAAACAATAAGCATACACACACCATAGAGTTCAGCTATTCCACAGTCTATATTTCACCAAGAGGAATGAAGGCACATGTCTATTTACAGACTTGTAAATAAATGCTCATAGGTATGTAATTTTTAGTAGCCCAAAACTGGAAACAACCCATATGTCTATTAATATGTAAATAAATAACAAATTTTGGTGTATCCATACAATGGGATGTTACACAGGAATAGATAGAAATGATCTCTTGATGCCTGCAGCAGCATGGATACAATAATTATGCTGAGAAATAGAAGCCAGAACCAACCTCCCAAAAAAGTATATTTCTAAGGGTCCATGTAGAAAATTAATAAACATTTAAACTAATTTATAATTACAGAGGTCGGGTCATTGGTTGCATGGGGACAGGAATGATAAGAGCAAGGGAAAAAGAAGGAGGGATTATAGAGAGACACAAGAAGATTTTTGGAAATAAGGGATATGCTCATTATAGGATCTTGTTATTTTACATCCACTAGTTTTTCAGCTTCATGAAACTATAATTGAGAAATGATAAACCACACATAGTTAAACTGAACACTATTTAGTTTTCACAGTTATATCTCAGTTAAACTTTCATAAAGCTGAAAAAATTAGAGACTCTAAAATAACAAGAAATCCTTCTAAAAAATTCTAAACAATTTACATAAAATTTAAATTTTACAAATAAATATGTATTAATTAAAATATATTAAGGAAAACAAATTAATAGGAAAAGAGAGAGGAGAAAGAATCCCAAGGAGATAATATGGCAAGTACAAAGTCTCTAGAGTAGAAGACAACTTTTTAGTAACCAAAAGAAAATGAATGTGGCTAAAATTTTGTAAGAGGTAGTAGTAGAGACTGGAATCAGATGAGGTTGGAGAGGCCAGCAAATACCTATTCCTGCAGGGTTGTATGAGCCTCTTTAAGTTTTTTGTCCTACATTAAATGCAAAGGGATACCATTAAAGGACTTAAATAGCAAGGTACACTCTAAATTGTAAAAGATTACTCTGGCTTGTAAGGGGAAAATAACTTAGAGGAGGACTATATTAGATGCCAGGTGATCAATTTGAAGGCTCTTTGAGTAACCCAGGTGAGAAAGAATGGTGGTTTACTCTGGGGTAGTGGCAGTGGAAATGGAAGTAAATAGAGAGTCTCCTTATAATTTGCAGGCAAAAATGATAGTACATGGGTCAGATGTAAGGGAATAAGGATGAGAGATGTGAAAAGAAGGTTTCCAGTTTACTATCCTGAGAATGTGAAAAAATGGAGTGCCAAACAGCAAGCTACAAAAATCAGCAGAATTTCTATACACCAATAATGTTCAAGCTCAATGCCAAATAAAAAAAAATGCAATCCCATTTAAAATAGACACATACACACACACATACACACACACACAAAATACCTAGAAATACAGCTAGCCAATGAGGTGAAAGATCTCTACAAGAAAAACTACAAAACACTGCTTAAAGTAAACATAGATGACACAAACAAATGGAAAAAATCTTATGCTCGTGGACTGGAAGAATTAATATGGTTAAAATGGCCATATGGTCCCAAGCAATCTACAGATGCAATGCTACCAATGCAATTTTTTGCAGAATTAGAACCACTAATCTAAAATTTATATGGTACTGAAAAAGAGCCTAAGCAAAAAGAACAAAGTCAGAAGCATGACATTTCTCAACTTCAAACTATACTACAAGGCTACAGTAACCAAAACAGCATGGTACTGGTACAAGAACGGACACATAGACCAATGGAACAGAATAAAGAACCCTGAAATAAGGCTGCACACCTAAAATTATCTGATCTTTGACAAAGATGACAAAAATAAGTAATGGGGAAAGAACTCCCTATTCAATAAATGGTGCTAGAATAACTGGCTAGCCATAGGCAGAAGAAAGAAACTGGACCCCTATCTCACCACACACAAAAATTAACTCACAATGGTTTAAAGATTTAAATGCAAGATCTCAGACTATTAAAACCTAGCAGAAAACCTAGGAAATACCATTTTTTACAGTCTTAGCCTTTGCTTTATGGCTAAGTCCTCAAAAGCAATTGCAACAAAAACAAATATGGACAAGTGGAATCTAATTAAACTAAAGAGTTCCAGCACAGCAAAATAAACTACTAACAGAGTAAACAGACAAACTACAGAATGGGAAATAATATTCACAAACTACATATCCAACAAAGGTATAATATCCAGGACCTATACGGAACTTAAATAACTCAACAAACAAAAAATAAATAACCCCATTAGAAAGTCAGCAAAAGATGAACAGGCACTTATGAAAAGAAAACTTGTATGTTGGCCATACAAGTGGCCAACAAACATATGAAAAAATGTTCAGTATCACTAATCATCAGCGAGATGCAAATCAAAACCACAATGAGATATTATCTCACACCAGTCAGATGGCTATTACTAAAATGTCAAAAATTAACAGATGCTGGCAAGGCTGTAAAGAAAAGGGAACTCTTACACACTGTTGGTGGAAATGTAAATTAGTTCAGTCATTGTGGAAAGCAGTTTGGAAATTTCTCAGAAAACTTGAAATAGAACTACCATTCAACCCAGCAATTCCATTAATGAATATATACCCAAAGGAAAACAAATGAATTGTTTTACCAAAAAGACACATGCAGTTTACATGTTCACTGTAGCACCATTCGCAATAGCAAGGACAACCTAGGTGTCCATCCACAGTACTTTGGATAAAGAATCTGATACATATGCACCATGGAATACTACACAGCTATAAATAATGAGATCATGTTCTTTGCAGCAACATGGTTGCACCTGGAGGCAATTATCCTAAGCAAATTAACCCCAGAACAGAAAACCAAATACCACATGCTCTCTTTTATAAGTGGAAGCTAAACATTGGGTACTGATACAGTTTGTCTGTGTTTCCACTCAAAATCTTATCTTGAATTGTGATAATCCCCACATGTCAAGGTCAGGACCAGGTAGAGATAATTTATATCCTAGGGGTGATTTCCCCCAAACTGCTCTCGTGATAGTGATCTGATGGTTTTATAAGGGGCTTCCCACTTCACTTGGCTCTCATTCTGTCTCCTGCCACCATATGAGGAAGGATGTGTTTGCTTCTCCTTTCACCATAATTGCAAGTTTCCTGAGGTTTCCCCAGCCATGCTGAGCTGTGAGTCAATTACACCTCTTTCCTTTGTAAATTACCCAGTCTGGGTATGTCTTTATTAACAGCATGGGAATATACTAATACAGGTACTCACTGACATAAAAATAGCCACAATAAACATGGGGAGACAGGGAAGGGGTGAGGGCTGAAAAATTGCCTATTGGGCACCATGGTCACTACCTGGGTAATGGGATCACTGATACCCATATCATACAACCTGCACATATACTGAGTGTCACACAATATACCCCAATATACCCATGTAACAAACCTGCACATGTACTCTTTGAATCTAAAATAAAAGTTAAAATTATTTTAAAACATGGTATTGAAGAAGAAATTTGTAAGAGAAATCTCAAAAGTCATTTTGAACATAATGAATTTGACATATCTGTAAGACATCTAAGTGGAATTGATGCAAAGGTAAATGGATTTGTAAAACTAAGTTTCCTAAAGCATGATCTCTATTGAAGACATAAATATGTACATAATTAGGGTACACAACCTCTGATTATTTCCTTAGTCCACATACCTTAAAAATTGAAATTCTCTGTAAGTATTTTTGGGAATATTACTATTTTATTTTATAAATACTTTATGCATAAAAAGTATATTTTAGAAAACTTATACATTCTATATAATCCCTAGGAACATAAAGTACTATTTGTAGCTGTGTAAAAGAATATCTGCCCTACAAGACCCTTGTCAGGGTGTTTATACATATTTTAATTATATTTTTTCTTTACTTAAACGAACTGAGTGATTTTATTTCATATGAATTTAAAGAAACAAGATTAACTAGAGATTAACATGGGATAGTCATTGCCTAATGTATTTTTAATTGCTTTACTTCTGATCAACCACTTTAACAAAAGTCTCTGTAGAATATTTGACTCTACATAAACTGGAAATTCTATGGTCCAGAGAAATGACAGTAAAGATCAGCCTAGCTTCTGATCTTGGTAATTCCAAAAGGTTTACTTAAACATATTCAATTATATATTATTAGCAAACTAGCATAGTTTTGGTCATATTAAAGTGGCCACTGAAGAAATGTAGGCAACTTTTCTTAATGAGGATATAGGTAGGACCTAGAATTGATAAGCTCATTTACCTCAGGCACACAAATTCATGAAAAAAGTTTAGAAAATCAATTTTTAACTGTCTCCTTCATAAGTCGTCTGACAAAGATGCATATGAGAAGAAAAATTCAGATAAAAAGGACAAATGAAGCCAAATTAGATAAATGAAGCCAAATTAGATTAACATCTGTAGACTACAGTCTTTATAAAATAATTCCAGAAAGATTTATTTTCCATTCACCATTCTACCAAAGATTTCCCTATGGAAGACCATTTCTAGAGGACTTTTGATTCAATTGGAATAGAGATGGCTTTTGGTTACCATTATTTATAGAACATGACCAATTTTAAAGCCAAGTTTTCTGTATTAAAAGTATAATCAACCTGCAAAGATATTCTTTTTTCTCAGAGGGAGAGTGGGACAGACAAATATTTTCTCTATTTCTTTCCTTATAAGAAAATTCTGGTACAACTGCAGCTAAGGAAATATCTTCCTTTCAGTAAGCTGGTCATCCATTTGGTAAGCAGGGGTTGGAATTAATTAATGTGACAAAAACCATTTTCTATTTTTGTTGCTACAGCAATGCAAGTGCTAAAACATGAAAATGAATAAACACTTTTTTCTTATTTAGTCATACTTTCTTATCAAGTTCATGTTCAAGGGATAGGACTATGTGTGTATATGGGTTTACATGCAATGCGGTAAACTGCCTCCATGCAGTTATAGATTAAATCTAAGAGCTACATTGAGGGGAAACATTTACAATGGAGAATGGTTGAGAAATTTATCCAGAGTACATGGATTCATTCCGTAGTAGGAAATATGTGTAAATCAAGTGAAAGTCATCATGGATGGGAAAACAAGACACGTGTAAAGATCATTGTCTTCATATTCAGGTATGGTTTTGAATCTTTTTTTAATCTCAGTTGTCTCATTTATGTAAAGGGATTAACAACCGTACCTAATTTAGGGGGAATCTGTGAATATTAAGCTTACATAAAAATACTTTGCCCAGTGCCTAGAATATGTTAAGTGCTTAATGTATGTTTCTTAGGTTTTATATTTTACTTTTATTTTCGTTTCAGGGGTACATGTGAAGGTTTGTTACATATGTAAATTTGTGTCACAGGGGTTTGTTGTACAGATTACATCACCCAGGTGTCAGGCTTAGTATGCAATAGTTTTCTTTTATATTTATTTCCCTCTTCCCACCCTCTACTCTGAAGTAGACTCCAGTGTCTATTGTTTTATTCTTTGTGCTCATAAGTGATACAGTTTGGCTGTGTCCTCACCCAAATCTTATCTTGAATTTCCACGTGTTGTGGGAGGAGCCCAGTGGGAGGTAAGTGAATCATGGGGGCAGGTCTTTCCCATGCTGTTCTCGTGATAGTGAGTAAGTCTCATGAGATCTGATGGTTACTTTAAGTGGGAGTTTTCCTGCACAAGCTCTCTCTTTGCTTGCTACCATCCATGTAAGATGTGATTTGCTTCTGCTTGTTATCTGCCATGATTGTGAGACTTCCCCAGCCACGTGGAACTGTAAGTCCAATTAAAACTCTTTCTTCTGTAAATCACCCAGTCTTAGGTATGTTTTTATCTGCAGCAATGGACTAATACAGTAAATTGGTACCAGTAGAGTGGGGCACTGCTAAAAAGATACCCAAAAATGTGGAAATGACTTTGGAACTTGGTAACAGGTGGGAGGTGGAACAGTTTGGAGGGCTCAGAAGATAGGAAAATGTGGGAAAGTTTGGAACTCTCTAGAGACTTGTTGAATGGCCTTGACTGAAAGCCTTATAGTGATATGAACAATAAGGTGCAGGCTGAGGTGGTCTCAGATGGAGATGAGGAACTTTTGGGAAGTGGAGAAAAGGTGATTCTTGTTATGTTTTAGCAAAGAGACTAGTGAGATTTTGCCCCATCCTAGAGCTTTGTCAAACTTTGAACTTGAGAGAGATGATTTAGGGTATCTGTTGGAAGAAATTTATAAGCAGCAAAGCATTCAAATAGTGACTTGGGTGCTGTGAAGACATTCAGTTTTATAAGGAAAGCAGAGCATACAAGTTTGGAAAATTTGCAGCCTGAAAATGTCATAGAAAAGAAAAACCCATTTTCTGAGGAGAAATTCAAGCTGGTTGCAGAAATTTGCATAAGTAATGAGAAGCCAAATGATAATCCCCAAAGGAATGAGGAAAACGAAAACATCTCCAGGGCATGTCAGAGGTCTTCAAGGCAGCTCCTCCCATCAGAGGGCCAGGAGGCCTAGGAGAAAATGGTTTTATGGGCTGGGCCCACGGTCCCCATGTTGTGTGCAGTCTAGGAACTTGATGCCCTGTGTCCCAGCCATACCAGCCATGACCAAAAGGGGCCAAGGTACAGCTTGCACTGTTGCTTCAAAGAGTGGAACCCCCAAGCCTTGGCAGCTTCCACGTGGTGTTGAGACTGTGGGTGCACAGAAGGCAAGAATTGAGGTTTAGGAACCTCTGCCTAGCTCTCAGAGGATGTATGGAAACACCTTGGATGCCCAGGCAAAAGTTTGCTGCAGGGGCAGGGCCTTCATAGAGAACCTCTGCTAGGGCAGTGCAGAAGGATAATGTGCGATTGGAGCCCCCACACAGAGTCCCTACTGGGCACCACCTAGTGGAGCAGTGAGAAGAGGACCACCGCCCTTCAGACCCCAGAATGGTAGATCCATGGACAGCTTGCACTATGCACCTGGAAAATCCACAGACACTCAACACCAACCCATGAAAGCAGCCAGAAGAGGGGGCTATAGCCTGCAAAGCCACAGAAGCAGAGCTGCCCAACACCATGGGAACCCACCTCTTGCATTAGTGTGACCTGGATATGAGACCTGGAGTTAAAGGAGATTATTTTGGAGCTTTAAGATTTGACTTCCCTGCTGGATTTCATACTTGCATGGGGCCTGTAGTCCTTTCATTTTCGCCAATTTCTCCCATTTCAAATGGCTGTATTTATCCAGTGTCTGTTCTCCTATTGTATCTAGGAAGTAACTAACTTACTTTTGATTTTACAGGCTCGTGGGTGGAAGGGTCTGACCTTGTCTGAGATGAGACTTTGGACTATGGACTTTTGAGTTAATGCTGAAATGAGTTAAGATTTTGGGGGACTGTTGGAAAGGCATGATTGGTTTTGAAATGTTAGAACATGATATTTGGGAGGGCCGGGGCAGAATTTTATGGTTTGTCTGTGTCCCCACCCAAATCTCATCTTGAATTCCAACATGTTGTGGGAGGGACCTGGTGGGAGATAATTGAATCACAAAGGCTGATCTTTCCTGTGCTGTTCTCATGATAGTGAGCAACTTTCACAAGACCTGATAGTTATTATAAAGGGGAGCTTTCCTGCAAAATCTCTCTTTGCTTGCTGCCATCCATGTAAGATGTGACTTGCTCCTCCTTCCCTTTCACCATGATTGTGAGGCTTCCCCAGCCATGTGGAACTGTAAGTCCAATTAAACCTCTTTCTTTTGTAAATTGCCCAGTCTCAGGTATGTCTTTATCAACAGCGTGAAAACGGTTTAATACAACAAGTTCTCATCATTTAGCTTCCACATATAAATGAGAACATGCAGTATTTGGTTTTCTATTCCTGCATTAGTTTTCTAAGTATAGTGGCTTCCAGCTCCATCCTTGTTTCCACAAAAAAATATGATCTCAATTTTTGATGGCTGCATAGTGTTCTTTGGTGTATATGTACCACATTTTCTTCATCCAATCTGTCATTCATGGGCATTTAAGTTGATTCCATGTCTTCGCTATTGTGAAGAGGACTGCAATGAACATTCACATGCATGTGTCTTCATAGTAGAATGATTTATATTCCTCTGGGCATATACCCAGTAATGGGATTGCTGGGTCAAATGGTAGTTCTGCTTTTAGCTCTTTGAGAAATCACCACAATGCTTTCCACAATGGTTGAACTAATTTACACTCCAGCCAAAAGTGTGTAAGTGTTCCCTTTTCTCTGCAATCTCTCTAGCATCCGTTATTTTTTGACTTTTTAGTAACAGCCATCTGACAAGTGTGAGATGGTGTAGCATCGTGGATTTGATTTGCATTTCTCTAGTAACCACTGATATTGAGCTTTTTTTTCATGTGCTTGTTGGGTGCATATATGTCTACTTTTAAAAAGTGTCTGTTTATGTTTTGTCCATATTTCAATGGAGTTGTTTATTTTTCTCTTCTACATTGGTTTAAGTTTCTTATAGGTACTATATATCAGGCCTTTGTCAGATGCATAGTTTGCAAAATGTTTCTCCCGCTGTGTAGGTTGTCTGTTTACCCTGTTGGTGGTTTCTTTTTGCTGCACAGAAGCTCTTAAGTTTAATTACATCCCAATTGTCAATTTTAGCTTTTTTTGTGATTGCTTTTGGTATCTTTGTCATGAAACCTTTGCCCGTACCTATGTGCAGGATGGTATTGCCTAGGTTGTCTTCCAGGGTTTTTATAGTTTTGGGTTTCACATTTAAGTCTTTAACCCATCTTAAGTTAATTTTTTATAAGGTGTATGGAAGATCCAGCTTTAATCTTCTGCATATGGCTAGCCAGTTATCCCAGCACAATTTATTAAATAAGGATTCATTCTCCCATTGCTTGTTTTTGTCAGCTTTGTCGAAGATCATATGGTTGTAGGTGTTCAGCCTTATTTCTGGGCTCTCTATTCTGTTCCACTGGTCTATGTACCTGTTTTTGTACCAGTACCATCTTGTTTCGGTTACTATAGACCTGTAATATAGTTTGAAGTCAAGTAATGTGATTCCCTTCAGCTTTATTCTTTTTGGTTAGGATTGCCTTGTTAGCTATTCAGTCTCTTTTTTGTACCATATGAGTTTTAAAATAGCCTTTTCTAGTTCTATTAAGAATGGCAGAGGGACTAAATAATTTGTGTAAAATAGAAGCTAACAGGTCTGAAAGAGCTGAATAACACAATGCAAGAATTTCACAATGGAATCACAAGTATTAACAGCAGAATAAGCCAAGTTGAGGAAAGAATCTCTCAAATAAGACAGTCAGACAAAAATGAAGAAAAAATAATAAAAAGGAAGGAACAAAACCTCAAAAAAGTATGGGTGTATTTATCATTCTCACAGTGCTATAAAGAACTACCATAGACTGGGTAATTTACAAAAAGAGGTTTAATTGACTCACAGTTCCACATGACTGGGGTGGCCTCAGGATACTTACAGTCATGGAGGAAGGCAAAGGGGAAGCAAAGCATATCTTCCCATGGTGGAGCAGGAGAGAAAAAGCAAAAAGGGAAGTGCCACACACTTCCAAACAACCATGTCTCCTGAGAACTTATTTGCTATCATGAGAACAGCAAGGGGGAAGTCCACCACCCTGATTCAATTACCTCCCACCAGGCCCTTCCCTTGACATGTGGGGATTACAATTCAAGATGAGATTTGGGTGGGGAAACAGAGCCAGACCATATTATACTGCCCCTGCGATTCCAAAATTTTATGTCCTTCTCAAATTTCAAAATGCAATCATGCCTTCCCAACAGTCCCCTAAAGTCTTAACTAATTCCAGCATTAACTCAAAAGTCCAGGTCTAAAGTCTCATCTTAGACAAGGCAAGTCCCTTCTGCCTATGAGCCTGTAAAATAAAAAATGAGTTAGTTATTTCCAATATACAATGGGGGTACCTGCATTGGATAAATGTTCTCACTCCAAAGGGGAGATATTGGTCAAAACAAAGGCACTACAGGCCCCATGAAAGTCTGAAAATTGCAGGGCAGTCATTAAAATTTAAAGCTCTGAAATGAGCACTTTTGTCTCCATGTCTCATATTGAGGGCACACTGAAGCAAGGGGTGGGCTCCCAAAGCCTTGGGCAACTCTGTGTCTCTGTCTTTGCAGAGTACAGCCCTCATGGTTGCTTTCAGTGGCTGGCATTAAGTGCCTGCAGCTTTTCCAGGCACACAGTGTGAGGTGTTGGTGGATTTACCATTCTGGGGCCTGGAGGACAGTGGCCCTCTTCTCACAGCTCTCCCATGGGGACTCTGTGCTGGGGCTCCAACCCCACATTTCCCCTCTGCACTGCCGTAGTAGAAGTTCTCCATGACGGCTCTTCTCCTGCAGCAGACTTCTGCCTGGGCATCCAGGCATTTCCATACATCCTCTGAAATCTAGATGGAGGCTTTCAAACCTCAACTCTTGTCTTCTGCACACCCGAAAGCCCAACACCACATGAAAGCCACCAATCCATAGGGCATACACCCTCTGAAGCAATGGCCCTAGCTGTACCTTGGCCACTTCTAGCCATGGCTGGGACACGGTGCCACGTCCCAAGGCTGCAAAGAGTAGCAGGGGCCCTGAGCCTGGCCCACAAAACCATTTTTTCCTCCTGAGCTTCTAGGCTTGTGATGGAAGGGCCTGCCAGGAAGTTCTCTCACATGCTCTGAAGACATTTTTCCCATCGTTGTGGCTATTAACATTTGGCTTATTTTTACTTATACATATTTCTATAGCTGGCTTGAATTTCCCTCCAGAAAATGGGTTTTTCTTTTCTACCACATGGTCAGGTTGAAAATTTTCCAAACCTTTATGCTCTGCTTCTCTTTTAAACATAAATTCTAATTTCAGACTATTTCTTTGTGAATGCAAATGACTATACACTGATAGGAACAGCCAGGCCAAATATTGAATGCTTTGCTGCTTAGAAATTTCTTCTTCCAGATACCCTAAATGATCTCTCTTAAGTTCAAAGTTCCACAGATGTCTAGAAGAGGGGCAGAATACTTCCAGTCTCTTTGCTAAAGCATAGCAAAACTGACCTTACTCTGGTTCCCAATAAGTTCCTCATCTCCATCTGAGATCACCTCAGCCTGGATTTCATTTTTCATACCACTATCAGCATTTTGCTCAAAACCATTCAACAAGTTTCTAGGAAGTTCCAAACTTTCCCACATCTTCCTGTCATCCTCTGAACTCTTCAAAGTGTTCCAGCCTCTACCCATTACCCAGTTCCAAAGCTGCTTCCACATTTTCAGGCATCTTGATAACAATGCCCTATCTTTCCTGGTACCAATTTTCTGTATTAGTCATTTTCACACTGCTATAAAGAACTGCCTGTGACTGAACAATTTATGAGGAAAATAAGTTTAACTGACTCACAGTTCCACAGGCTTATAACAGGAAGTATGACTGGGAGGCCTCAGGAAAGTTACAATCATGGCAGTACGCAAAGGGTAAGCAAGGACCTTCTTCAAATGGTGGCAAGAGAGACAGAGAGGGAAGGGGGAAGGGAAACACACTTTCAAACAACTAGATCGCATGAGAACTCACCCATTATCATGAGAATAGCAAGGGGGATGTCCAACCAGGATTCAATCACCTCTTACCAGGCCCCTCCCTTGACACGTGAAGATGACAATTCGAGATGAGATTTGGGCGGGGGCACAGAGCCATACCATATTAGTGGGATTATGTAAAAAGGCCAAATCTACAAATCGCTAGCATCCCTGAAAGAGAGAATGAGAAAGCAAACAACTTGGAAAACATATTTTAGGATATCATCCATGACAACTTCAAGCTTGCTAGAGAGCCCAGCAATCAAATTCAGGAAATACAGAGAACTGCTACAAGATTCTACACAAGAAGATCATCCCTAAGACACCTAATCATCAGATTTTCTAAGGTTGAAATGAAAAAAAGAATGTTAAAGGCAGCTAGAAAGAAAGAGCAGGTCACCTACATAGGGAATCCTATCAGGCTAACAAATAGACCTCTCAGATGAAACCCTACAAGTCAGAAGAGATTTGGGGCCTATATTCAACATTCTTAAAGAAAAATATCTTCAACTTATCTTATTTTTATTGAGTTTAGGCTTTTAAATGTGTTTTGGTAAAACACAAAGAATTATGCATACATCTTATTATCATTTATTCACTGGAATTATTAAAATAGTTAATTAGGTAGATTCTGTGCTAGGTGCAGTGTTAACTACCAATGATTGAAAGATGACTTTGACATTGTCCCTGCCCTCAAAGAGCTCTCAACTTGGTAAGCTAATTTGAACTTTTATAAATACTCTTAGTCCTCAGCACACAATTTAACATTTCATCATATATAGCTTTGCATTGTTGGTTACTATTTTCTGTCTATCCTATTAGATTCTTTTCTATTCTATAAGATTTTGTCTATCCAACTACAAGAATACAATTAGAGCAATAAGAATATCTTCATTTCATTGAGCTCAGCTCCTCATTTAACATAGAAGGAAGCTAAGGTCTTGGACTATATGGGAAGAGCCCCACAGAGAGGAAGGGACAGCTCTAATTTCACACAATGACAGACTCAGAGCCATAGCTCAGGTCTCCATGCTCCTCTCCAAGACTCTTTTTTCCATTACACATACTAGATAATAAACTCTTAAGAGCATCAATTTGTCCTGCACTCTGTGGCACTTTCTACAGACTAGATTTCCTCTGTTCTGACAGGTTTAGGGCATTGTTTAGGTATTCCAAAACCTGTCGGTGTGGCCAATTGAGAATAATGTTATAATCTGTATTGTATGCAAGTTGCACTAATCTCTGAGAACAAATGAGGTCTCATTAAAGTAATTTAAAAAATAATGACTATTAGCTCCCTATCTCCTGATGCAAGACCTTAGTCCATTCTTGTTCATCCCTTAACAACTGATTCCATTATCTTGGAGCACCCCATAGAAATACATCACAGGCCACACGTGTTCTCTGTTCTTCACCAGGATATCTTTCTTCAGGTATTTTTCAAGGAATGCTCTTCCATGTGTCATGGCTGTATCTCCATGCCTGCCCATTCCTAATGCACTGAGGTCTTCGGTGGAAGGTATGAGTGTGGTTTTGAGGGTGAAGCTCATGTTGCGGTACTGCAGTTAACATGGTGAAATCTCCCTCTCGCCAAAGGAGAGCCCTCAAGTGGCACATCCTAAGGGAAGTAGATTCTCCCAGCATTTTATGAACAAATCTTATTCAGCTGCTAGATATTTACCTCTAATTTCTTTAGAGCTTCAAATTAGTCACACAAACCTGGTAAAGTAAGATAGAGAAAGGTGGTGAGGATGAGGGAAAACTCAGCTTTCCTTCCTCTCCCTTCTGTTGCCCCTGTGTGGGGTGGGGTGAAATACAGCAAAACCAAAAATAAACAGGTTCTTTCTTTCTTTAAACAACCAAACAAAACCCTCCAGGGATATCAACTTATGTAACAGATGTTCACAGGGGTTATTGGCCACGAGTTTCATAAACGAACAGAAAATTCTGATTTTTTTTTTTAAGAAACACGCTGCTAAACTTGTTTCACACAGAAAAAAAAAAAAAATTAAAACCTAGAGAGGCAAAATGACTTTCTCCCACATAATGAAATAAGTCAGTACTGTGCTGGGATTAGCACCCAGAATTAGGTCTGTGCCAACTGCCACTTCTAACAGCAGAGGGGTATACAACTGTCTCACTATATTAAAAAACAACAATTAAAAATCTCACCTCTCTGAATAAAGTTAATAAAAGTTTTCTATTATGAATGCATGTGATATATCATGTGATGAGTGACATATAAATACATACATATATATATGTTCAAATTTAGTTCTTTATACTTGAAATGAGCCTCCACAGTGAGTTTCTTGATTGTGATATTAACACCTTTTATGCGGGTACCACCCCCCAAAACAGAAAAGGATATTAATATTTCCTTATCTTTCATACAAATAGAATACCTTGAAACAAATCCTGTATCTCAGAATCTTTAGGACGTCTCAGCTCTAGGCTAAAACTGTGAGAGAACAAATAGATCTTTATTTCTAACTTTCTTTGAAAACTGCTTTTGCTCTGTCCTTGCATCCATAATACATGTGATACTTCCAAACCAAATACACTATTTATGTATAAGATAGATAAGCCAACTTCAAGAAGCTCACTGAATATATTTTCAAACTTTTTGTAGTTGTTGCTGTTAATGGAGCTGACTGAATTTACAAAGTAACTCAATCCAGGTTTTGCATGGAAACAAGGTCATTGTCTTCATTACTTTGCGAAAATAACTTTTGCTGTGATAGATGGGCAAACCGTGATCCTGTGCTTAATTTTCTTTTTAAAATTCTGACAGATCTTCTCTTCTTGGTCAATCAGTTTTCTTATTTTGTAGCCTGTGTGATGCTTAAATAAAAGAGATCTCTCTTTTGTTTTAAAACAATGGCTGCAATGTATCTTTTTTACTGAGGTTAATTCTCAAACTAGTGGATGATGTTCTGATGGCCACAATAGTCTGTCTCCAAATAATCAAAATAGTTCTTTTATCTTTTAGTTTATTTCTGTTTCTTCTTCAGAATCCGTTAAAAAACATGAACTGACAATACTCATTATGTTGCTTCAAATTGTCAAAGGTAGTTTGTCCTATACTAGCATAAACTAAAATACATGGCTAAGCTGTAGTGAGATTCAATATTTAGCATTCAAATGATTTTCGCAAATCAAAGGGAAGTATCACACTCAAAATCTCTTTGATATCTGTAAAGGGCATGGAAAGTTTCTTTACTGTTTTTTTCTTTTTGCTCAGCACTTTAAATTCTTAAATTTTTCAGATATGTTTAATGACTTGTCTTTTATCGGATAAGCATTTTAAATGATGAACATATACAGGAAGCTCATGCCACTTTTAAATCCTTTCAAGTCCCGGGGGTATCACCATAGTAACTTGAGAGTACATTATGATTTTTAAACAAAAGCAAAGTGTCTTTTTTCAAATTCCCTCTTATGGTAAAGAGCTGCAGGGTAAGTGAGGCACAGAAATGGAGTGTGCTTGGCTTAGGTTCTGATGGCTCTGGCTCCTGGAGATGTTAAAAATTCCATATGCACTGCCCTTGAGTGTTTGGCTAATCATAGAAAAATCAGAGTGAACTTCTTTGAGAATTATTAATGTATTTATTTTTGAGCATTTAAAACATAGTAAAAATGTATGAATATTTATACAGAAATTGTATAAATATTTGAGTAACTTAGAAACACACAGACACACACACACACACATATATATAAAAATCATTAAAAATTTAAAACATTTGTATTGTGCATATTTGTTTTATTAGTAGGAAATATGTTTTAAAATTCTATACTCTAAATCTGATAACCAATATTCAAGATACAGGTCCTTTCTTCCTTATTCTTCATTAGATATGTAAGATGTTAATAATATTAACTTACAATTCTTCAGGATTTTAACATTTCAAAACATCCATGTTCCGAGATATTTTTGTATATATTCTAGAATGTTTCTGGCTCTCTTTCTTAAGATGTCCAGAACTAGAGGTATATGCCAGCTGCAAAATGATATAAGTCTGAAAGCTTTTGAAGACAATAATTCTTTTACGAAAGATACAGAAATCATTCTTTGTGAAGCAAGAATAAAATCATGCCCTTTATTCATTGTCAATGGACCTGCTCCTCCAGGATACATTACTATCTTTTATCTAATAGCCTATTACAGACTGCAGAGCATGTAAAAGCAGTGATATTGCTCAGGGTCTAGAGATTTCATTTTTTTAATTTCAATGCCATTATTAAATAACCCCTTAGATGGAAATTCAATACTGGCATGCTACATGATAAGCTATGTTAATAGCTTCTGTTATGCAAGAATTGAGCAATTATTTGAAACTTAATAGCAGGCCTGTGAAAATGTGTAATTGGACAGATTTCCATCCACTGTAATGTTATGTAGTTACCTTAGTGTTAGCAGATTAGGATGTGGTCTTTTGAAAAAAGCTCATGAAGCAAGGCCAGGTTACTAAAGAGGGGATTTCTTTTATCTAGCTCTTTTGGGATGAGGAGGATAGAAACACTTGTGCTCTGTTTGAACATAAGTTGTAGTGCTAGAATGAGATTTGCATAGCAGAAATTTGACAATTTTTAAGTTCTTTAGTTTTATACATATGTATGTCCCCAAGAAAGCAGGTTTTTTTTTTTAAACAAAAAAATAGAGAGTCTTTGTAAAATGAAGAATGTTTTAAAATGTAAACACACAGTAAATAGGAAGGTTAATTTAAATTTATTCACTGTTGCAGAAAAATAATATAAGGAATCAGAAATGAAGAAGGAAAAATAATCACCAGCTGGTAGATTAGGTATAATTATAATTAATGATGATGATGTTATTATATTCAGAAAGAAGTAACATAGGGAAACCACAGTGGAAAGAAAGAGTAATCATGAAAGTAAAACCTTGGCTTATCAGCAGGAGTCACATACTTCTGTACTCCATGAGTTGAAATAGATGGATCTTATTGCATTTTATAATTCAGTAATACTATCCTTTATTGTATACCAGTAAAAACAAATAAACCCCTATCTAATAAATCACTGATCTAAAAATTAAATCAGAGATGGGATTTTAAAGGGGGCTTTAACTTGAAATTCCAAGTATTTAAAGCAAAAGAAAATAAGGCAATGATCAAGAAAATTTATACACTGGGAATGAGGAAAAAATGGAAGAGGAAATAATTTGTTATGGGGTATAAATTCATGGCTCCTGTATATGCATGTGGTAGCTGAATAAATGATGTCCGTGATATGGTTTGGCTGTGTCCCCATCCAAATCTCATCTTGAATTCCCACGTGTTGTGGGAGGGACCCAGTAGGAGGTAATTGAATCATGGGGGCAGGTCTTTCCCATGCTGTTCTGGTGATAGTGAATAAGTCCCACAATATCTGATGGTTTCATTAGAGAGAGTTTCTCTGCACACACTCTCTCTTTGCTTGCTGCTATCCATGTAAGACGTGACTTGGTCCTCCTTGCCTTCTGTCATGATTGTGAGGCTTCCCCAGCCACGTGGAACTGTGAGTCCATTAAGCCATTTTCTTCTGTAAATTAGACAGTCTCGGGTATGCCTTTATCTGCAATGTGAAAACGAACTAATACACCTCCCCTTCCAATAATGTTTAAATCCTAATCCTCAGAATGTGTAAATATGTTGTCTTACATGGTAAAAGAGAATTTGCAGATATAATTAATGATCTTGAGATAGGAAGATTATTCAGAATTATCTGGGTCAGCCAATGTATTATAATCACAAGCATCCTTATAAGAGGGAGACAGAAAGATCAAAACTGGAGAGAGACAATGTAAACACAGAAGTAGAGGTCAAGGAAAAGAGAAGATGCTACCCAGCTGGGTTTTAAAATTGAGGAGGGTCTGCGAGCCAGGGAACATAGTCAGGGTCCAGAAGCTGCAAAAGGCAAGAGACTGGATTCTCCCCTGGGGTCTGCACAAGGAATGCAGGCCTGCCAACACCTTGATTTTCACCTACTGACACTGATTTGGACTTCTGATCTCCAGAACTGTAAGGTAATAATTCTTCGTTGTTTTAAGCAACTAAGTTTGTTGTAATTTGTTATAACACTAATAGAAATCAAATATAATGCAGGATCTCTCTATACTAAGATGGTATACTATATGCTGTGTATATAATATTAGACTATAATATGAAGTTACTAAGCCTTGTGTCTTTGCAGTTGCAGTATATCTCCCTTAGAAGCCTTTATACCTGTTGCAAGGATGTAATCTATCTATCCTAATTCTTAGACAGTGCCTTTCTTCTTTCTTCCTTTCTCAGCTTTCTATTTAAAATATGCATATACATGAAACCTGATTCTTCCCAGGCATCATGGGCATGGAAACATGTCTATAGTCATGGCAATTTTAATTACTCAGATTTCATTGGCCCTTGTCTCTACTTTGGAAAGGCTCCACCTCCAAAATGTTCCTGGGAGTATCCAGAAGTTGCTTTACATTTGCTTAAAAAACAACCCATTTCTGGGGGATTACACTGCTCTCTGGACACTGCAGTACTCCAAAGGGTATCTCCACCAGATTTTGTTGTGCTAGTGTATCCTCTTCTCTGTTATAAGTACCACTGCATCCCCAAAACGTTGTCACAATTCACAGGTAAATTTTTGAGGAAACAAATAATAGCTCTCCATTCGTAGTACTCTACTCTGCTAAATGAATTCCAGGCAGTGATCCCAATATCTGACAGTCTTTAGTGACACAGTTGTTTCATGTTTTATTTAGGTCCCCTCTGTTATTCACGGGATCCCAAAGTGAATCCAAATGGGAGATACCTGGGAAACCATTTGAATGTAGACACCAAGCCGTCATCAGAATTGTCCCCTTCCCTTGACAACCAAGCGCTTGTATTCATTCTCTTTTCTCCATCTAGGAAGTCACGGCCAGCTTTGGCTGTGGCTTGAAGTTTCTGAAATATCATGAAAATTAACTCACAGGAGGTTTCCTCCACCTGTTCACCAGTGATGACATATTGCCTCTTGGACTTGGCATGGTTTCATGGTTACCTTCATTTTTATGCTTGTCTAAGCCTGATTTTTTTTTTTTTTTTTTGAGACGGAGTCCTGCTCTGTCTCCCAGGCTGGAGTGCAGTGGTGCAATCTCAGCTCACTGCAAGCTCCGCCTCCTGGGTTCACGCCATGCTCCTGCCTCAGCCTCCCGAGTAGCTGGGACTACAGGAACTCACCACCACGCCTGGCTAAATTTTTTGTATTTTTAGAAGAGACGGGGTTTCACCGTGTTAGCCAGGATAGTCTGGATCTCCTGACCTCGTGATCCTCCTGCCTCGGCCTGCCAAAGTGCTGGGGTTACAGGTGTGAGCCACCAGGCCCGGCCGTCTAAGCCTGATATTTTTAATGACCAAGGAGGGACTGTTTAGCATGCTTCCTCACGGTGTCAAGCCATGATTAAAACACTGATCTACTTGAAAAGATTGCTAGGTAAATAGTTTTTTGTCTGAAAAATAGAATCTATTTTAAGTCCTCAATTTGAGGTTTTGTTGTCACAATATAAAGGATCCAATCCACATGTGAATGTTGTTTGCAAAATTGTTGTCACCTGCAGGAATTGTAAGAAGTGTTTATTCACCCCAATAGGAGAGGTGGATTTAAGGTCTGCCCTGATTAGGTGGAGCTTCAGTAAATAGCCAGAAATGCTAACTGTGGCCATGGTGGTTGGTAAATGAGGAGTGCCATCAGTGCTTTCCATCCCTGTGACTGAGTAATGGGCCCATTAAAAATAATAATTTCAACTTTGAACTAATAATTGAACAATTTTAACTAATAATTCGAACTTTCTTTATATCATTGTTCAAATGTGTTGTTAAAACCTGAAAACAAACAATAGTGATTCCACCCTTTACTCAAGAAATTTCTGTCTGCTCAGCAAGAACATGATCCTCTGAGAACAGCTCTGCCTTCATATCATTACTCTGTTGATGCGTAACAAATTTACCCCAATATGAACATTTTAAAACAACAAAACATTTTTATCTCACACAGTTTCTGAAGGCCAGGAATCTGGGAGCAGCATAGCTGGATGATTCTGAGTTTCCCCTGAACTTGTAATAAACTTGTTTCCTGGGGCACCACTCATCTGAAGAGATGACTGGGGATAGGGGGTCTGTTTTCAAACTCACTCCCATGGCCATTGGCAGGAGACTACATTTCCTTGCCAATTGAGCCTCTTCTTTTGGCTGTTCCTGACTTGGCAGCTGGCTTCCAACAAAGTAGGAAAGGGATAGAGAGAAAAACTCATACTAGTACCTCCACTCATTACATTTATTGGAAGCAAATTACTAAGTCCAGCCCATATGCAAACAGGAAAAACTTATATAAGGACATGATTACCAGGAGATAGGGACCCCTGGGGGCCATCTTGGGTGATGCTACCACAGTCACCAATTTGCTGACTTTAACTTGAACAAAGCACTATGCCTCTTGGATCCTTTGGTTTCTCCTGTTACGATTTTAGAGATTTTACTATATAATGCTTTCTATATCTATCTGAGCTCTCAAAAGTGATAATACACTAAAGAATGATTAGATACTAGAGAACTTAGATAGAAACATCCTCAGTGAGTGGCAGAGTTTAACTTTATTATCTACAACCCAATTTCCCAATGTGACTGTTAATATTTTTTTACATCTGAGACGTCCTTCAGAGATATTTTATTACAATGATCACTAGCAATTGTAATTGTAATTAATTAGCATAGATTATTTTGGCATTCACTATTTAAGGATCGTTTTTGAGATTTCCTCATCTTACCACTAGGAAATTAATTAAGATCCAGAATGTTTCCTACGTTGTTTCCAGTCACAAGGCTAATTATTGAAGTTTATCTTTATAAAATATCATATGCAATACGACTAGTTTTGCTAAAGAAACAAAATAAATAACATGTATTCAGAACTTACTATATATCTAGCACTCTTCTAAGTGCTTTTAATCTTCCTAACAACCCTAGCGAGGTAAAACCAAAATGATACGCTTTGATCATGTGTATATAACACACTGGCACAGTCAGGATTTGATACTACACAGTCAGGCTCCAAACCATAGGCTCTCAACCTCTATTCTGCTTGCATAGAGGGGCCACAGAACTTACACATGATTCAAAACAAATTTGAGGAAAAGACCAGGATGAGGATGCCACTTACTTGTACAATCACATACCCTGGGAATTGTAATCATGGCAGGAGTTGCAGTGGTTCCACAATGGCTCAACACTTCTTTAAGCCTATTCACACTCAAAATCTTCAAGAAAATAAAGATAAAGATGCTGAGTGCATGAAATCTAATTTAGCATTTTGAGTACATCAGACATTCTTAAACTCTAGGAAGACAATGTGAACCCCAGTTTCTTAGTTTCATGTCAAACTCAGTAATTTTACATTCCAAAAGCACCAAGTTTTCCTGTGGCTGTAGTGCCTGTTAAATATGATGATCTCATCTTTTGTCCACCCATGTTAGGAGGAAGCTGGGTTTCAGTGTGGGATAAAATGAAATGGTAGCTACGTATGAGCTGACAAACACTAGTCTCAGTAAATACAAATTATTTCTCTTGTTTTTGTTTTCAGAGTGAATCACATGCTAGAGATTCCCTGGAATAGCTTATGATGAGGTACACAGGATGACTAAAACTTCTCTGAAGCCTTTTTTCCAGCATTTGATCTATTTTGTTGCTATACTTAACAATTCACAGAAAATTCTGGGTGTATTTGCTGGCTGCTTCCGTGAAACGGCATGGAAAACATAGCTATTATCTAATGCTTTGAAGAAACAGCCATTTGAATTAGAATGTCAACACTGAACATTTTTGTCAATTTTAACGTGTTTAAAACAAATTAATACAGGAGGTAGCATAATTTTTTGTATTGAGTATGATTGACCAGATGAAATACAGAAAACCCAGTTAAATTTGAATTTCAGATATACCACAAATAAAATATTTAGCATAAAATGTTTGGGATATATCTATACTAAAAAGTATTCATTGCCTATCTGAAATTCAAATTTAACTGGCATTTGTATTTTTACTTTCTAAACCTGGAAATTTTAATTTTGAGGCTTCAGGAATAATTGAGAATGTTCTTGCCCATTATGGTTTTTGGGTCTGCTGGTCTCATTCCTTAGGACTCCACTTTAAACTAAGTAACAGCTGGGCCTCCATATCTTATGAGAAGAAGCAGAGACTTTGAGATTAGATGGTCCTAGTTCCAGCCTAGCTCTGTGGTTTACTATATGCATGATCAGAGACAAAGTACTTAAGGTGTCTATATTTCATTTTTCATACTGGAATTATAGGGATGACGACACCCACCTCAGACTATTCTTCTGAGGATCTAATGTATCTAAAGTTCTTGAGGTTTTCGTGTATAACAGCCCTGGAATAGGTTTTCATTACTGCTTCCATCTTTCTTGTTGCTGTAAAAAAAAATATGTGGCTTGAATTCTTTAAGCCTTCCTGCATGTGAGTATAAATGATATTAAATTAACAATTAATTTCATCAATTGTTTCCTTACATGAGTGATAGTTTTGACCCAGTCTCTGGATTTTTTTCTATACAGTTTTGGAAATCTCAGGGTTTGTCTCACATATTCTTATAAATGCTTCTTCATATTTTCCATTTTCAGCTTAGTTTTTTACCTGCTGACTATGAAGCATTTTAACAATATTCATTACCTTCTGTCTCTGCAGCTTCTAATATCCTTGAGGCTGTCAATATTTTTACTCAGCGTATTAATCCCTTATTCTTCCAAAGGCATAAAGCCTTGCTGAGGTATAAAAGTATACTACATTTACTCCATGCTCAGTACACCAGGACCAAACCATATTCTGATATTAGTGGGACAATTCTGCTCTGCCCGTTATCATTTGAGGTGTGTGAAGGACTACTGTTTTGGTTCTCATATTTCAGAGTTTTTCTTGTAAAATAACAATTTGTGGGGCCCAAACCTCCTCACGTAAGCCTATTTTCCTTCTTTCCTTCCTTCCTTCCTTCCTTCCTTCCTTCCTTCCTTCCTTCCTTCCTTCCTCCCTCCCTCCCTCCCTTCCGTCCTTCCTTCCATCCTTCCTTTCATCCTTCCTTCCTATAAAAATGAAGCTTGGAAAATACTGAGTTACCCGGAAGATAAGAATATTAACCAACAGAGAAAAACAAAACACATAGCAAGCTATTTTTTCCATCCAGAATACACTATATATTTACCTATAACCACTTTACTCATTCAGTTTTCAATGGATTCAATATAGAATTCAATGTAAATGTAGAATGAAAGCTAGGCAAAAGAAGCTCAAAAATTTATCAAAATTGCATAGTATTTGCCAGAAGGAAATTAGACAAATTACTGTACAAATTTAAAACTGCATAAAAGAACTTGGAGGGAATATTATGCAATAATTATGGTTTTTTGGGTTCATTTTTATGTGAACAGTAGTGTCTGTAAGTTCTGCTTTTGGTGTAAAGTTATCCAGACCCTTTGGGTATAAAGTAACAGGACTTAATGACATGGTATGCTGGGAAATGCCAGAACTAAGAATCAAAACAATATTTATTTTAGTTATGTAAAATCCAAGGTGTGACAATGGCAAAAGCATCAAACTGTGTATCAGCCAAGCAGAACTGCTTGAAGACTTCCCAATGTAGCTGACTGCTTCTTGCTACTGTACAATTTCCTGCAAAGCTCTTTTTTCTTTGTCTTCATAAAATGTTCTTATTCTTCCCAGGAACTATCATTCTTCTGCCTAAGTGTCCCTTGTCTTTCTCACTCAGAGACAGCATTTTTACAGCCTATGCTCCCTGCAAATATTTCTTCAATTGCGTATGCCACTTGCTATTTTAATTATTTTTTTTGCATGTCTCTCTCATCTCCTTGGAGGTATGAGCCATATGCTATTCATCTCTGTGTTACCAATGTCCCCTTAGCACAGAACTTAGTGCATAGCATTTCTCAATAAAAGCTTGGCAAATTGAACATAGCGAGATCATTGTCTACAAAATAAGAAATACACATTTGGATTATTTCATTCTATCAATCACATGTATTATTCTCAACTATTAAGCATTTCTAAAGCTCTAAGAAATTATAAAAAGGCTACAGAGATGTGAATAATTTGATACAGCAGGAGTTGAAAGATATTAATCTTCTGGTATCTCGGTGCTCATTCAGATGCTGATATGTATCTTTAATTTTGTTATCACACCCAGAGTCCAGATGGATTTTTATTAGTTCATCAAACAATGCAGCAGACTTGACTTGTATTTAAATCCTTCTAATTAGTATAATCTTAAAATAAAACAAATCAAATTGCTGAATGGTCCTGAATATTTATTTATGACTTTTTTAGTGCTTAATAAATTTAAATGAAATAAAAGAGCAATATATTTTTATATGATCTGATGCATAACTTCTTGATAACACCAGCTGATATTACAGACTTTGCCTAATCTTCTGAGTTCCATACAGCATCTTTACTTGATCCAAATAAAGATTCATTTATAGGAAATTTTCATGGATTTCACCCCAGAAACAAACACTTTTTTGTTTCTAGATCAGAACTTGGTTTGTTAGTAATGTACATGATTGTGTAATTGAATTTTAGTTAGTCTGACTCTTTCTGCCCTTTTGATTAGAGGCTCTAGTCCAGAGGGTTTTCTGAAAAGACACTTTTCTACAAATTGGCAGTAAAGATGAATAGTGAGTATTTATTAAGCATTTACACATGCAGCATTGTTCTAGGCACTTTGCATTTAATTCTTACAACCTTCTTTGAATTAGGAGCTATCTTCACTTTACAGGTCTGGTAGCTCTAGGAGGAGTATACATCCAGATCTTATTCTCTTAAAAGAATAAGTTCTAGTCAGCTGTGGGAATGGGCACGCATTATTGCCAAAAGTTGTGATTAATATTTACTAATTGAGTAAATTAAGTTTTACAAGCACCAAGTTTACTTTACACAGAGGAACTCATGATCAATTCAGGTGAGGTACTGTCACTGAACTCCAAGCAAAGTCATGTCCAAGGCCACAGCTCATGTGTTTATTCACACTCTGGCCACAAGGGGGAGATTGTTAAAGGCAAAGGAACGTGCACTTGCTCTTTTCCGTTGTCAAGTGTCTTTTCCTTCGAAATGTATGCCTTGATTTACAGTGATGCCTGGGCTGGGGTTTAACCTTGCTACAACTTTTCCTGCGTGTTACAAAGGTCTTCCCGTGGCTCTGTGCTCTTTATGCCTAATTACATCACCGGTTGGCACATTTCATGAAAATAAGATAGCTTTAGAGAGAACGTTTCCAGGGTGGATACTCAAAAACATCATAATCGTCTAACACAACACAATTCAGCTACTCTTAAATGATATGCTTTTTCAGTGGCTCTTTCCTATAGTGTCCTGGCAAGTTCTCTAAAGCTACAAAATGGATAGGTCAAGAACTTTAGCTCACAGCAAAGGGGAATTTGATCATCAACATAAAATTGGATAAAGGATGCAGTCTGGAACCAAGGGGCTGAAATGATAGTTTTCCCTACTTAAGGTAATTATGCCACATGTGCTCATTTAATTTAATAACTATATTATTTTACTGTGGATTAAAAGCATATGCCACAATAAAAGTTTTGAAGAAAGCATTATAGAAAATAGAAAATTGACTCATTTAATAAACTTCTAATGAACCTAAAAACTCATCTTAGGCAGCTGTAGAAACTTAAGGGTTTAATGTAATATTTTTCTTCAGTTTCTTTTTTTTAATATTTGAAGTACTAATGTAGGTCATCCGATATGGGCCTGTTGAGGTTTCATCTTTCCATGAACGGTTTTACGAAATAGATGGGGGAAGCAACTAAAAAATTATTATCATGAAAACTTAGATTTTTGTTTGTATGTTTGCATGTGTGTTCAATATTCTACTTTAAGATTTGTAACATAGTATGATCAGTATATTATTATACAGTATAATACTATATTATAATATAGTATAATATACATTATATTATTATACTGTAATCCACAGTATAATAATATAGTCATTAAACTAAATGAGCTCATTTGGCATAATTATCTTAAGTAGAGAAAACTATAATTTCAGTCACTTGGTTCCAGACTGCATTCTTTATTCAATTTTATGTTGAAGATCAAATTCCCAATAATGAATATTATCTTTGAATATTATCATCTATACTGACATGAGACCAAAATGTATTTATTTTCCAAGTGACATTTATTAAAATCCTATGGACATTTATAAAATCATTGACATAGGCCAGTCATTGATCCAGGCACTTGGGATACATCACTAAGCACAAGAGCCCCCAGTCACTAGCACTTGGAAACAAGCATTCTAGTGGAGAAATTGAAAAAAAATTACTAAGTAAATTTTATGGTATGTTAATATATATACATTACTGAAAAATAGATCAAAGAAGATTGAGAATGGAGGAAGAATTGAAATTGCATCAGAGAAAACCTCCCTGAGAAGGTGAAATTTGAACAAAGACTTGTAGCAGCTGAGAGAGTGCGCCTTGCAGATATCTGGAGCAGAGGGACAGGCACTCCAAACAGAGGCAGCCGCTCTGTTACCTTAGGAAAGTAGAAAGGCTACCTTAGGAAAAACAGATGTATGACTTAATCCGATTTCAGTTTTTGAAAGATGCATTTTGTTTTTGTTAATGTGTGTTTAAGTGTATGTTGGGATGACTAGAAGATCTAGGCTTTCTAAAACAGATGATAGTAACTACTACTATGATGATAACAGTGAACTTTGAATTTGTTTTGAAAGTTAATCCAAATGAATATCCTGAGAGATTGGATGAAAGAAAGAGAGGAATCAGAAATGCCTCCAAGGTGCTTGCCCTGAGCAGCTGGAAAGATGAAGATGACTTCAAATGGTATAAAGAAGACTGCAGGTGGAGTGAGAGCGAGTGAGTGGTGGGGAGAGGAAAAAGTTCACTTATCGACATGATGAATTTGAGATATTCATTAGACATCTCAGTGGCAGTTGGTTATAACCCTTTTTTCCCATAAAGAATAACAGCCCCTGGCTCAAGGGCCACCCTCTCCCTCTCTCATCTATGGCAGCCATACCTAATCTAAAAGGCCTTTATTCCTGCTGACATGATGCAGGTCAGACCTTTTTTAACATACAGACTTAGATAGCAAATACTACCTGGCTGAAGTTTCAGCGTCACAGTAACACAACTGATTTCCTTGCTAGGCTACATGTAAATGTGGCCAAATTCTTCCTAGTCATCTTATTGTAGTCAAATATTTCCTCAAATTAGATGCTTTATCCATGTTTAAGTACAGTAGTGGTGCCACAAAAGCCAGGTCATTCCAACAGATAACATATTTTCCTGCAAAATAGCTATAGTTTTCTATATTTTTCTAAGATAGGAAGGAGTCATGTACTGTCTCAGAAACTGGTTTCAGGCTTGCCTGACAGCAAACTTTTCCCAAATTGCTTTGTAGCTGTCAATCTACTCTCAATGGCAACTTAATTTTTTTTAATTGGTAGGGTGCGAGAAAGTAGAACAGCAGGCATATCTGACGTGAGTGAAGACTACCCTTCTAATTTTCTAATGAGAAAACACTTCACTGGCATGAGGAGGACAGAGGTCTGAATCTTTTTAACAATTAAATCTCTGCATCTTGCATGTTATTCCTCCAAGAGAACTAACATATTCTGTCTAGCATCTACTAGAATTTAACAAAGAGTCAGTGAGAGTTCACAAGAAATTATTTCCTTGACAGCTAGATGCTAGGGAGTACTTAATAAATAATTGAAATAACATTCAAAGAACGTACAATAAAAATACAACAGTTCTTCATTTCAAGAGATGTGTATTGAGTGTGTCCAGACTTCTGTTCTGTTAAAGAAAAATGTTTAACATTTTTTTTGAGAGTGGCAATAACCAATTTGGTAATAAGAGACAAGAAATGTGTGTGTAATTTATGCTGGTTAGTAGATTGCCTTTGTTTGTCTGGCTTGCGGCACATAAACAGATGTCAAGAGAGAAACTCTTTGTGCATTAATCTGAGTATGGAAACTGCTGACATAGCAGCTAATATAGCTGTATTATCCATCTACATGCTTGTTCTTTCCTGGTTTATAGAGTGGGGCTTTTTGTCTGAATATAAATCAATAGAAAGGGAACTTTAGAGCTATTTAAAATTCTAGCCACTTGCACTAAAACATGAACCCCTTTGGTTATGTAATACTTCCACACATTTACTCATTTAGTAAAACCACAACTGTCTTCCTTTCCACCATCCTGAATTTGTGGGTCTGAAAGAACGCACTTAAAAATACATTTCCGAAGATGGCCGAATAGGAACAGCTCCGGTCTCCAGCTCCCAGCCCCAGCGACACAGAAGACGGGTGATTTCTGCATTTCTGCTTGAGGTACCGGTTTCATCTCACTAGGGAGTGCCTAACAGCGGGTGCAGGACAGTCGGTGAAGCGCACTGTGCGCGAGCAGAAGCAGGGCAAGGCATTGCCTCACTCGGGAAGTGCAAGGGGTCAGGGAGTTCCCTTTCCTAGTCAAAGAAAGGGGAAACAGACGGCACCTGGAATATCGGATCAGTCCCATCCTAATACTGCGCTTTTCCAATGGGCCTGGAAAACGGCACACTAGGAGATTGTGTCCCGCACCTGGCTCGGAGGGTCCTATGCCCACGGAGTCTCGCTGATTGCTAGCACAGCAGTCTGAGATCAAGCTGCAAGGTGGCAGCGAGGCTGGGGGAGGGGCGCCCGCCATTGCGCAGGCTTGCTTAGGTAAACAAAGCAGCCAGGAAGCTCGAACTGGGTGGAGCCCACCACAGCTCAAGGAGGCCTGCCTGCCTCTGTAGGCTCCACCTCTGGGGGCAGGGCACAGACAAACAAAAACTCAGCAAGAACCTCCACTGACTTAAATGTCCCTGTCTGACTGACAGCTTTGAAGAGAGTAGTGGTTCTCCCAGTACGCAGGTGGAGATCTGAGAACGGACAGACTGCCTCCTAAAGTGGGTCCCTCACCCCTGAGCAGCCTAACTGGGAGGCACCCCCTGAGTAGGGTCAGACTGACACCTCATTCAACCGGGTACTCCTCTGAGACAAAACTTTCAGAGGAACTATCAGACAGCTGAATTTGTGGTCTCACGAAAATCCGCTGTTCTGCAGCCACCGCTGCTGACACCCAGCCAAACAGGGTCTGGAGTGGACCTCTAGTAAACTCCAACAGACCTGCAGCTGAGGGTCCTGTCTGGTAGAAGGAAAACTAACAAACAGAAAGGACATCCACACCAAAAACCCATCTGTACATCACCATCATCAAAGACAAAAAGTAGATAAAACCACAAAGATGGGGAAAAAACAGAGCAGAAAAACTGGAAACTCTAAAAAGCAGAGCACCTCTCCTCCTCCAAAGGAACGCAGTTCCTCACCAGCAACGGAACAAAGCTGGATGGAGGATGACTTTGATGAGTTGAGAGAAGAAGGCTTCAGACGATCAAACTACTCTGAGCTACGAGAGGAAATTCAAAACAATAGCAAAGAAGTTAAAAACTTTGAAAAAAAATTAGAAGGATGGATAACTAGAATAACCAATGGAGAGAAGGGCTTAAAGGAGCTGATGGAGCTGAAAGCCAAGTTTCGAGAACTACGCGAAGATTGCAGAAGCCTCAGTAGCAGATGCGATCAACTGGAAGAAAGGGTATCGCTGATGGAAGATGAAATGAATGAAATGAAGAGAGAAGGGAAGTTTAGAGAAAAAAGAATAAAAAGAAATGAACAAAGCCTCCAAGAAATTTGGGACTATGTGAAAAGACCAAACCTACGTCTGATTGGTGTACCTGAAACTGATGGGGAGAATGGAACCAAGTTGGAAAACACTCTGCAAGATATTATCCAGGAGAACTTCCCCAATCTAGCAAGGCAGGCCAGCATTCAGATTCAGGAAATACAGAGAACGCCACAAAGATACTCCTCGAGAAGGGCAACTCCAAGACACATAATTGTCAGATTCACCAAAGTTGAAATGAAGGAAAAAATGTTAAGGGCAGCCAGAGAGAAAGGTCGGGTTACCCACAAAGGGAAGCCCATCAGACTAACAGCTGATCTCTCGGCAGAAACTCTACAAGCCAGAAGAGAGTGGGGGCCGATATTCAACATTCTTAAAGAAAAGAATTTTCAACCCAGAATTTCCTATCCCACCAAACTAAGCTTCATAAGTGAAGGAGAAATAAAATACTTTACAGACAAGCAAACGCTGAGTGATTTTGTCGCCACCAGTCCTGCCCTAAAAGAGCTCCTGAAGGAAGCACTAAACATGGAAAGGAACAACCGGTTCCAGCCACTGCAAAAACATGCCAAATTGTAAAGACCATCGAGGCTAGGAAGAAACTATAGCAACTAACGAGCAAAATAACCAACTAACATCATAATGACAGGATCAGATTCACACATAACAATATTAACGTTAAATGTAAATGGGCTAAATGCTCCAATCAAAAGACACAGACTGGCAAACTGGATAAGGAGTCAGGACCCATCAGTGTGCTGTATTCAGGAAACCCATCTCACATGCAGAGACACACATAGACTCAAAATAAAGGGATGGAGGAAGATCTATCAAGCAACTGGAAAACAAAAAAAGGCAGGGGTTGCAATCCTAGTCTCTGATAAAATAGACTTTAAACCAACAAAGATCAAAAGAGACAAAGAAGGCCATTACATAATGGTAAAGGGATCAATTCAACAAGAAGAGCTAACTATCCTAAATATATATGCACCCAACACAGGAGCACCCAGATTCATAAAGCAAGTCCTCAGTGACCTACAAAGGGACTTAAACTCCCACACAATAATAATGGGAGATTTTAACACCCCACTGTCAGCATTAGACAGATCAATGAGAGAGACAGAAAGTTAACAAGGATATCCAGGAATTGAACTCAGCTCTACATAAAGTGGACCTAATAGACATCTACAGAACTCTCCACCCCAAGTCAACAGCATATACATTTTTTTCAGCACCACACCACACCTATTCCAAAATTGACCACATAGTTGGAAGTAAAGCTCTCCTCAGCAAATGTAAAAGAACAGAAATTATAACAAACTGTCTCTCAGACCACAGTGCAATCAAACTAGAACTCAGGATTAAGAAACTCACTCAAAACCGCTCAACTACATGGAAACTGAACAACCTGCTCCTGAATGACTATTCGGTACATAATGAAATGAAGGCAGAAATAAAGATGTTCTTTGAAACCAACGAGAACAAAGACACAACATACCAGAATCTCTGGGACACATTCAAAGCAGTGTGTAGAGGGAAATTTATAGCACTAAATGCCCACAAGAGAAAGCAGGAAAGACCCAAAATTGACACCCTAACATCACAATTAAAAGAACTAGAAAAGCAAGAGCAAACACATTCAAAAGCTAGCAGAAGGCTAGAAATAACTAAAATCAGAGCAGAACTGAAGGAAATAGAGACACAAAAAACCCTTCAAAAAATTAATGAATCCAGGAGCTGGTTTTTTGAAAAGATCAACAAAATTGATGGAC
>NW_026652279.1:51468267-51580931 GCF_009828535.3 Hylobates moloch
TATGTTCTCACTTTCCAGCTCCTTCCCACCAGACATCTGCTGGTGAAGATTTAATTGTATCTGTAACTTCAGTAATCATGTACATGCGTGTTTTGAAGGATGAATTGTAGATGTCCAGTTTAGGGCTAGATGGCATAAAGTGCAGCTGCTAGACATTTCCTCTGTCATCTACTAGTGTTAGCCTAATGGCCACTGCGAGATATGCTTCTCTCCATAAATGCTCCATAATAAAATCAAGACAGGCAACATTCAGAGAATTAACAGATGCTGAAAGCTGAAGAATTCACTCCTCCAGGAGGAAATCTTGATCACTGCAGCCCCATGGAGTAGGGAGAAGAAAGAAACAGCAAGCCAAATCATTTATTTCTAACAGAATGTTTGCTTTTCTTTACTTATTTTTGTTTTGTATTTGAGCATTCTATTCTTGTTAAAGAATGTTTTTGAAATAGTTTAGAGTACTGAAAAATTCAATGAGAAAAATGTTGAAAAGGACTGAGCTTATTTACCCTGAATAAAACCCCAGCATCACCTTTTCCATAAATCACACAATTTTCATGTCATGCAATCATTTCATCTGTTTAATTGTTTTTTATTTTCTGGATAAAAAAGAGTATATAATTAGATAACCTCTCAAATCCCTCCTGATAACTATCTCTACACCAACTAACTTTAGCATTTTTAAGAAACCTACGTTGACATATCCATATTAAAAATGCTACCCCCAGGTTATATTTAATGTACAAAGTTATTTCACTCATTGTTCTAAATGCCATGGCGCCATGGTGCTGGAAAGAGTGTAAGAAAACAGCCTGAGAGATGATGGGCCACAGAGGCCACTCTGCTTTCACTGTCTCAAAGGGACAGCAGAGTGTGTCAGCAGGCCTTCAAGCTTGCTTCCCAGAATCAGGAAAATGATTAGTTGTTTCATCATTTCTCTTTATTTTTTATAACTGCATCCCAAGTTAAAGAGATCATTGATTAACAGTTTCCATACTACATTGAAGAATTCTGATAGAGTTCAAACTATAAGGTAGTTCTTAATCATGCAAAGGTAAATAGAACAGTAAATATCAAGGAAAATCCCAGGAGTAAAGATAAAAAGGCTGATTTTTAAAATTTCTTCTTCCTCCAATATTCTATATGCTACACCCTTGCATGATAAAAGATTCTTGTGATTGATTTGAGCCCAAGAGTACACACATACAGACACACACACACACACACACACTCACAACAGTGGTTAAGCAGGAATAAAAGAAGCCTTCCATAACAGATCCTCTTGTTAGAAGAACTTATAGCATCCTGTTTTTCTCCTTCATAGCATGCTTAACAAAATTGCAAATGCATAATTCATTTTGAAATTGTTTGTTTAGTATCTGATTTTCTGTCGTGTTCTCACCTTATGTGCAACATTTAACATCATGGTCTGTATTTTATAGATGTTCAGAATAGTGGTTGAATAAATAATTAAAGGAGTGAATGAATAAATACTTTTTCTTTATTAATGGTCCTAATTGGTAATATGCAGTGTTTTTCTGTCAACAATTCTTGAAGCATGATTAAACACACTCAAGATAGTTATAATATATGTGGTATATTGTATATTATATATCATGTTATTATATGTACAATATATAATATGCATTATATATTAGATAGCCAAACTTGTGTGTGTATGTGTGTATATATATATATATATATATAGCTTAATGAAACAGTCTTGCTCCAAAAAGCAAAAATTGACTTGATTGTCCAGATTGTAATTCATCATTGAGCCCAATGACTATGTCATTCTTACACACACATACAAATACACACAACATACATTTACCATACATCTACCATACATCTACACAATTAGGTATTTGTAGTAAGACCATGGTAATCATCTTTAGTGAACCCTGCTCTGTCCCTAAAGCCCACCATTTGGGAGAAACAAGAAACCCATTATGAATGAGCAGTTGGCAGCCTCATGGGAGTGGTTTAAAGACGATGATTTTCAAAATCTGGCTAGTGCTGTTTTAAATACCACAATGAAGCAAGACACATCTTGTTTCAAACAAACCTGTATTTTGGATCTCAGTGGCTAGATAGTTTTATATGAGCTCATTTGGGGGTAAAGACCAATGTCTCTGATAATGACAAAATATTAAAATTTTAAGAATGCCTTTGGCAGGAATAGGGAATTCTAAATTATGCTTCTTTCTTAGGTCTCAAACTTATGATGTCCCTGGGTACTTTATCTCCTTTGTATTTTAGATGGAAGCTTAGAGTATATTTAAGATCTTGCTCTATCACCCACTGGAATGCAGTGACATGATGAACCTAACTCACTGCAGCTTCTAATGCCTTGGCTCAAGGAATCCTCCCACCTCAGCTTCCTAGGTAGCTGGGACTACAGGTGTACACCACCACACCTAGCTAATGAAAACCAATTATTTGTAGATTTTTTTGTAGAGATGAGGTCTTGCTATGTTGTCTAGGCTAGTTTTGAACTCCCAGCTTCAAGCGATCTTTCTACCTTGGCCTCCCAAATTGCTGGGATGACAGGGATGAGCCACTGCACTTGGCTCTCCATGGTGGTTTTGATTTGCATTTCCTTAATGATTACCGGGGTTGAATACCTTTTCATGTACCTGTTGGCTATTTGTACATCTTCTTAGAAAAAATATCTGTTCAGATTTTCCTCCCATTTTTGAATTGGGTTATTTGTTGTATACCATCGAGTTGTGTAATTTCTGTATATATTTTGAATATTAACATCTTATCATATCCAGCTAACTAACTTACCTCTATGTATTCATCCAAAGTAATTTAAATAGGATCTTGAAGAGATACCTACACACCCATATTCATTGAAGCATTATTTATAAAGGAAACAACCTAAAAGTCCATTGATAGATAAATGGATAAAGAAAATGTGGTGTGTGTATATATATGTGTGTGTGTATATATACATATATGTACACAATGGAATATTATTCATCCTTGAAAAACAGAAATCCTGCCATTCACAACAATATAGATGGACCCAGAAGACATTATGCTAAGTGAAATAAGCCAGATACAAAAAGACAAATACTGCATAATCTCACTTATATGTAAAATCCAAAATAGTCAAATTCATAGAGACAGAGAGTAGAAACGTAGCTGCCAGGTGATGGGGGGAGGGACATTGGGAAATGTTGGCCAAAGAATAGGAAGTTTCAGTTATAAAAGAAAAATATGTTCTGGAGATATACTCTCCAGCATAGTGCCTGCAGTTAACAATACCGTATTGTATACTTAAAACTTGCTAAGAAGGTAGGTCTTAGGTTAAATGTTCTTACCACTCACACAGAAATAATGATAATAATAATAAAACAGCAAGAGGAAAGTTTGGGAGGTGGTAGAGATGTTTATGGCCTTGATGGTAGCGATAGTTTCACAGATGTATACTTATCCCCAAACTCATTGAGTTGCATAGGTACAACTTTTTTCATGTCAAACGTAACTCAGTCAAGTGGTTTTTAAAAATCCAGTATTATTTCTAGAAGCACCAAAATATGAAATATATAGGTGAAAATATAACAAAATACTTTAAGCATCAATATGCTGGCAATTATAAAACACAAACAATGAAAGATATAAAAGAATAGTTAGATATGTATGTATATTTTCATGTATTTTAAGAATAATATTATTTACATATCAATTTTGAACTGACATACAATTCAGCAGAATTCCAGTTAAAATGCTGGCAGGATTTTGAACAGATACTGATAAAATGATTATGAAATGTATATAGAAAGATAAAGAAACCAGAATACCCAAAAACAACTTCAGAAGATGGCTAAATATGGAGCATTAGATATACTTGATATCAGAGTTTACTTTAAAGCAACAGTACTTGAAGACAGTATACTCTTGGTGAAATATTAGATACATAGATTGGAATAGAATAGAGAGTCCAGAAATAGACTCACACTGATAGAATTAGTTAATTTTGAAAAAAGGCATCAAAATAAATTCAATGAAGAAAAAATAGACTTTCAAAAAATGGTATTGAGAAAAGTGGACATTCAAATGTAAATATTTAGAAATGGCATTCTTTCTTAAATGTTTTATTTTATTGAATATTCTACTGAGCCATCTGTACCTGTAATGTTGTTGTTGTTGTTGTTGTTGTTGTTGTTGTTGTTGTTGAAATATTTTTAAACATAAACCAAATTTCTTTAATAGATCTTTTTAGGATATATATTTCTTCTCAAGTGAGCTTTGATAGTTTTTATCTTTCAAAGATTTCTATCGTGACAAAATAATGTGCATAAAGTTGATCATAATATTCTCTTATTATCGTTAATGCTTGTATTATCTGTTATGATTTTTTCTTCATTCCAAATATTTTTGTGTATTTGTTTCTTTGTTTTTCTCTTTTTTCTTCTTGGCAAAGGTGTATCAATTTCCTGATTATTTCAAAGAACAAACCTTTGGTTTCATTGATCTCCCAATTGTTTTTCTGTTTACAACTTTGCTGATTTATGCTTTCACCATTTATTTTATTCTGCTGCTTGGTGTGAAATTAATTTGTTCTTTCTTATTAGATTCTTTAATTTGAATTTTAAATAATGTATTTGAGACTTTTTTCTTTTTTAATACAGCATCTCATACTATAAATATCTTTTTTGTTATCTTTTAGCTGCATCTGACATATTGTTTCTTCATTTTCTGCTAAAATTTCACATCTCTTCATTCTTTCTGTCTACCTTTCTTACTAGAGTCTTTAATGTATTAATCATAGTTGGTCTAAATTCTTTGTCTAAGAGTACCTATATCCACGTTGCATATTAGTGTGGTTATGTTGATATTTTTTCTTTTCAGATGTTTTTCTGTTGATTTCGTGTGTCTCATAAATTTTTATTTAAGATATACATCTTATGTAGGCCAATTGAGACTGAGGTAATTAGTATTTTCACCTGAAAATGGGCACGTACTTTTTTGCATGCTAGGCTTTTAGCATTTGCTTAGGTAATGGAGGGGGGTGGTGATTTAATCTAGAAAGGAATTTAGTTAGGCTTGTGTTTTGTTTTTCCTGTGGTTACCACCAGTTTCCAATTCCTCCAGTGTTAATTTGCGTGGTGGCCAGTGCAGAGGAGTGGAGGGGGCAGCTGATACGAAGAGTTTCACTCAGTATTTGCTTTCTCCTCAACTTTAGGCCTTCTCTGTGTGTTTATGCTTCATAAAAGCTCTTTTGCCATAGTCTTGCCTAACTAATTCACCCATATTACTTGAGGCTGGCCCCACTGATAGTAGTAGGCAGGAAGACTTGGTTGTTCTGTTCCTGCTTCATTTTGTGTCTCTGAATTTTAGGGATAAATCTTGCTTGCTGATTATTTACTCTGTCATAGGAGAATGTTGAGGCTAATAGTTTGGGGCTAGAATTGTTTTCTGCCCCTGCCCTAGGCATAGAGTGGTTCTCCATTTTCCTTTCCCCAGCCACAGTGTTTTAGAAATGGCAAGACTCATTGTTTTTTAGGGAAAACAAACCCAGACAGTGCTTTGTGTCCTTACTGCAGCATCAACCACTCCCCTTTACCAGGCCTGTACCAGTAAAAGAAGCTTTCTCCAGTCTTATGCTATCACCCCAATTTTTCCTTTGAGAACTTAGTAAGGTTCTATGCAGTAGAACCTGTAAATGAATGCAAACTCTCCTTTTGTCAGCAGCATTTTGGAGTTTCAAACTTTCCTGGTAACCCATACTCAGCCTTTAAATAGCTAAAAATTGTAGCTGAATTCTTCTTGTTCACTTTTGTGGTAATTTTCTCTTCCTCCCACACTTTGCCTAGTTGAGCCAGTGCTTATGTTCTGTCTCTCCTTGAAGGCACTTGTCTTTACATAAATTTCAGGGGCTTTTGTTACCTTGTGACATCAACTCTCAAGGAAATGTGTGATTTTGTAAATTATACACATTATTCATTCTGTTACATGGAAAGAATATTATTTTCAGATTTCTACATCTTAAGTAGAAGGTAGATGCCACCAGTGATGATATTGTTTCTTATTTAGGCTAGCATCCCTTTTAATTACATCGTGTTCTTTCATTTTGTCTTTAAGCTTAGGCTTTTCTCTCCATGTGGACTGATTGATTACTGAATTTATTTTTAGAGGACCTATGATATGGTTAGGCTTGATGTCCCCACTCTAATCTCATCTTCAATTGTAATCCTCAGGTGTTGGGGGAGGAACCTGGTGGGAGGTGATTGCATCGTGGCGATGGTTTTTCGCATTCTGTTCTCATCCTAGTGAGTGAGTTCTCATGAGGTCTGATGGTTTTTTAAGTGTTTGGCAACTTACTTCTTCACTCACATGCTCTCTCTATCTTGCCTGGTACCATGTAAGATGTGCCTGTTTCCCTTTCCACCATGATTATAAGTTTCCTGAAACCTCCCCAGACATGTGGAACTGTGAGTACTGTGAGTCAATTAAACCTCTTTCATTTATAAAGTACCCAGTCTCAGGCAGTTATTTATAGAAGTGTGAAAATGACTAATATAATATTATAAATTAGTACTGAGGTAGTAGGGCACTGCTATAAAGATACCCAAAAATGTGGAAAAGACTTTGGAACTGGGTAACAGGACAGTTTGGAGGGCTCAGCACACAGGAAGATGTGGGAAAGTTTGGAGCATCCTAGAGACTTGTTTAATGGCTTTGACCAAAATGCTGACAGTGATGTGAACAATAAAGTCCAGGCTGAGGTGGTCTCAGATGGAATGAGGAACTTATTGGGAACTGGAGTAAAAGTCACTTTTGCTGTGCTTTAGCAAAAAGACTAGCTCCTGCCCTAGAGATCTATGGAATTTTGAATGTGAGAGAGATGATCTGAAATTGGAACTTACATTTATAAGCAAAGTAGAACATAAAAGTTTGAAAAATTTGCAGCCTGATGATGCAATAGAAAAGAAAAACCCATTTTCTGGGAAGAAATTCAAGCCAGCTGGAGAAATTTGCATAAGTAACAAGAACCCAAATGTTAATCACCAAGAAAATGAGGAAAATGTCTTCAGGGCATGTCAAAGGTCTTCATAGCAGCCCCTCCCATCACAGGCCTCAAGGCCTAGGAGGAAAAAACAGTTTCCGGGTCCAGGCCAAGGGCCTGGCTGCTTTATGCAGTCTTGGGACTCGGTGGTCTGTGTCTCAGCCATGCCTAAAAGGGACAAACATACAGCTTAGTCCATTGCTTTAGAAGGTGAAAGCCCCAAGCCTTGGTGGCTTCCATGTGGTGTTGGACCTGCAGGTGCACAGAAGTCAAGAATTGAGGTTTGGGAACCTCCACCTGGATTTAAGAGGATGCATGAAAATGCCTGGATGTCCAGGCAGAAATTTGGTCCAGCAATGGAGCCCTCATGAAGAACCTCTTCTCGGGCAGTATGTAATGAAAATGTGGGGTTGGATCCCCCACACAGAGTCCCCACTGGAGCACTGCCTAGTGGAGTTGTGAGAAGAGAGCCACCATCCTCCAGACCCCAGAATGGTAGATCCATTGACAACTTACACCATGCTCCTGGAAAAGTCACAGACACTCAACATCAGCCAGTGAAAGCAGCCAGGGGCAGGCTGTACCCTAAAATGCCACAGAGTTGGAGCTTCCCAAGACTGCGGGAGCCTACCCCTTTCATCAGCACAACCTGGATGTCAGACATGGAGTCAAAGGATATTATTTGGAAGCTTTAAGATTTAATGACTGACTCACTTGATTTTGGACTTGCATGGGCCTGTAGCCTCTTTGTTTTGGCCAATTTCTCCCACTTGGAATAGGATTCATTGCCTGTATGCTCATCATATCTTGGCAGTAACTAACTTGGTTTTGATTCTACAGGCTCCTAGGTGGAAGGGACTTGCTTGTCTCAGATGAGACTTTGGACTTGAACTTTTGGATGAATGCTGGAATGAATTAAGACTGTTGGGAAGGCATTATTGGTTTTGAAATATGAAAGGACATGAGATTTGGCAGGGGCCAGGGGTGCAATAATATGGTTAGGCTTTGTGTCCCCACCCAAATCCCATCTTTAATTGTAATCCCCAGGTGTTGAGGGAGAAACCTGGTGGGAAATGACTGGATCATAGGGGCAGTTTCCCCCATGAGGTTCTTGTGATAGTGAGTGAGTTCTCATGAAATATGATGGTTTTATGTGTTTGGCAAGTTCCTTCTTCACTCATACACTCTATCTCGCCGGCTGCCATGTAAGACATGCCTGCCTCCCCTTCTGCCATGATTCTAAGTTTCCTGAAACCTCCTCAGCCATGCAGAACTGTGAGTCAATTCAACCTCTTTCCTTTATAAATTACTCAGTCTTAGGCAGTTCTTTAAAGCAGTGTAAAAATGACTAATACACCCTATATCACTAAATGGCATTGACTTACTCATATAATATTTTAAACTCTGCTATTCCTGACAGCATGCTCTTTATTCAGTTGTTCTGGATGCTCTTCTCTTTCCTTTGTTTTCTTCAGTTTTTGAATGGCCCTTTCCTGGCCTTAGATAAAATGAGATTTTATTGTCCCAGCGTTTACACCTTATGGAATATATGTAGCTTGACTTTTCACCAGATTTCTGTTCATTTATGTGCTGACCAAATCTCTTCATAAAATCGTCTGTGGGAGTATGCATTATGCACAGCTGTCCATTCAATTCCAAGTATTTGGTTATTCCAAATGATCACTCAAGACCCAAATCAAAGGGTACCACATCTGTGATGCATTTTCAGCTCTTGCTAGTTAGACTGGCCTTTTTTCCTTCTGTTGTCTTACAGTATGATATGACTGCTTTGATTTGGTAGTGGATTCCATTCAATCTTGTACTGTATTTAGTTGTTTAATGTTAATTTCTGGAGAATCAAGTCCCAACTGTTAATTTCAGTATGCCCACAGCATCTGGCAGAATATGTACTCTATATTGTTGGCTAAACATTGGATCCATGTAGCATAAGTAAAAGGAGAAGAGAAACTTCCCTTAAATTTTCCAACAGCTTGGAATATATTTCAAAATAAGTTTTTCTAACTAGAGGGGGAAGACAGTAGCTACTTGTCAATGATCTCCTATCATGTATTTCATAAGACATTTGTATTAGTTAAACAAGTTACCTTCTGTACTTAAAACCACTAGGAGGTAATGACTATAAGTTACTACATGAGATCAAGACTGATAGATTCCCTCATGACAAATTGCTTATAGGCTACTTTTCCTACTTAAAAAATAGGCCATAATCGGGAGACTGAAAGCATAGATATCAACCCAGTGGCATATTTGGCAACATTTGAGATACTATTGAAATTTTCTACTAGTCTCCCCATACATAAGAATTTACGAATCAAGGATTTGGAGTGACAACTTTTGAAAACACATTTGGATAGCTAACATTTCTTTTTATAACTTAAAAAAACAATTGCAAAGAAAACTTCTAAAAATAGTTTTAGGTAAAGAACTCACAATTTGAAATATACTGGAAGAATTATGCTTTACATAGTGAGAATTAGTATAGCCCCAAATCAAAAATGCTGTCTGTTTCTACTTTAAAAGTAATGAAAAATGAAGAATAACTACTTTTGGCTAAATATGATAGCAGTGAGAAACTGTTCTTTTATTTGCAGTAGTTTCAGATGCAAATAATTATGAGACATATTTCCTCTTCCACTGTCTCTATTCATAATACTTTTAACTAATATGAAAATTACTTATGATGTGTTAGCCTCTTGTCTAAGTATTTTACATGTATAAAATAATTTAATCTACAAATCTTTAAAGCAAGGGTCAGCAAATGTTTTATACAAAGAATCAGATAATAAATACTTCAGGTTTTTCAAGCCATATGGTCTCTGTCTCAACTATTCAACTTTGCATTATAGCTCAATGGCAACCATAGATAATACATAAATGAATAATCAAGGCTGAATTCCAAAAAAACTTAATTTACAAAAGCATGTAATGGAATAAGCTTGGCCAACAAGCTATAGTTTGACAAACACACATAATGTAAAAACCATTTTAAGTTTTTATATCACAAGTTGAGAAAATTGATATGAGCTACAAACAAACAGCTAAGGAATTTGAGTTTTAAGTAGAATATTATTAGTCCATGTAGTCTTGCCCTGGGACTGCACTATTAAATATGGCATGCTCGAGTTACATGTAACTATTGAGCACTTGGCATGTGGCTCATCTAAATTAAAATGTAAATGCAAAATATGGGCCAGCTTTCAAAGATTTAGTATTAACAAAGGAATCTAAAATATCTCAAATATTTTCATGTTGGTTGATATCGCACTAATATTAATTTGGGTATATCGGGTTAAATGCATGACTAAAATTAAGTTAACCTGTTTTGTTTTTGTTGTTGTTTGGCAGGGTCTGGCTCTCTTGCCCAGGGTGAAGTGCAATAGTGCAGTCTTGGCTCACTGCAACCTCTACCTTCCAGGCTCAAGGGATCCTCCCACCTCAGCCTTCTGAGTAGCTGTAACTACCGGTATGTGCCACCATGCCAGAATAATTTTTGTATTTTTGGTAAAGATGGGATTTTGCCACATTGCCCAGTCTGGTCTTAAACTCCTGGCCTCAAATGATTCTCCAACTTTGGCCTCCCAAAGTACTAGGATTATAGGCGTGAGCAACTGTGCCCGGCCAAGTTCACCTGTTTCTCTTTGAGTATTTTAATATGACAACTAAATATTTATCTTAGAAAATATGGCTTGCATTTTTTGCTTACATATTTATATTGGGTACTACTCTAGTCTATTCCTAACAGTTGCTTTTATACGTGCACATTGAGGCAGTTATATTAAAATATTCCTCTTTAGGTGAAGAATGTAGAGTGAGGACCTTCATAAATATATCTGCCCCCCCCAAAAAAAAACTAGCAGAGACATGTCAAAATCAACTTTTTCAGAGTTCTGAAAATTAAGAAAATACTTCCACACTCTGATGAATATTTATTTAAGAAGAAATAATCTCAGCAAGAATAGCAAGATTTTTTGTTTATTTGTTTTAATTTAGCCAGTATCTAATCCCCATGCCCAGCTCCACAGTAGCCTTGAAAAAAGCAGTCTTACAACAATGGTAGCTGTAAAAATGAGATTTTCAGCCTACAGAGGGCAGAGCATATTTGAAGCTTCTCAAAAAGTCCCATCTCCAGAACACTTTCACTATTTTGCCTCTTTTTCAGCTTCTTGGAAAAATCCCCTTTACAGAGTGCTGTCATTATTTAATCTGACTCAGAACTAGTTCTATGAGAAAATTTCTATCCTCAAAAAATTTCCTAAAAGCAATTAGGAACAGTTAATAAACATTGCTGTTCCCTGAGGCTGTGATACAAGTTAGGACAAATAAGTGTCTGGCAATAAATTTAAAAAAAAAAATCTGAAGGCACCTATAGTAGGGTTTTAAAACCTGAAAATTTCCAAGGAATCTAAAAGGTAATGTCTGTGTAGGGCTGTGTGCATGGCTGGGAACTACATGCAAGGGGTCAACTTTTTCATTCTGAATGACCTTGAGGACTTTTGCAGGCAAGATACAAAAGCCAACACAGAATTGTGAATAGCATGAATACTTAAGGCATGCAGAAATATACACATAGAGCTCCTTATGTATTTAAGAAAATCTTTCACAAATCTTCAGCTGACCACCGAGCTAACCAAGCAGTAACTTCAGTGGTTGCACCCTATAAGAAATATACACATTGCAGAATTAGTTCAAGAGATTCCTAAACAATCAGAACAACAGCATTAGCAACAAAAACAGTAATAGCAACAATTATGAGGAGAGAGGCAGAGGGATTAAATTTCTAGAGTTGCCATAGTATATAATTTAAAGTACAATTTTCATTAACATTATGAGACACAAGAAACAGAAAATTATGACTCACACAAAGAAAAAAATACATCAAGAGAAACTATCCCTGAGGTAGCCTAGATGTTGGATTTAATAGACAAATGTTTTAAATAAGTTATTATAAATACGTTCAAAAGAAAAGAAAATCACATCCTAAAGAATTAAAAGAAAGTATGACAACAATTAAAAGAAAGTATCACCAGATATATCAATAAAGAGATAAAAAATTATTGTTTAAAATAAAAATTCTAGAGTTGAAAAATACAATAATTAAAATAAAATATTTATTAAAAAGTTTCAACAGCGGATCTATGGGACACCATCAAGCATACTAGTGAGAGCCTCAGAAGAAGAGATAGACAAATAGATGTACAGATGAAAAAAAGATGAATAATAATGTCTGAAAACTTTAAAATTAAATGAAAACATTAACACAGTCAAGAAAATCAACAAATTTCAAGTAAGATAAAGTCATGGAGATCCACACATAAAAATGTCATAATCAAACTTTCAAAGACAAAGGGAATCTTTAAAGTGGCAAGAAAGAAGTCATCACATACAGTTAATTTTCAATAAGATCAACAGCTAACTTGTTATCAGAAACCAAGAAGGAGGCAGTTCAATGACATATACAAAATACTGAAAGAAAAAGACTGTCAGCGCCAATGATTCTAAATAAAGCAAAACTATATTTCAAAAATAAGGAAGATATTAAGACATTACCGTATTAAAGAAAAACTGACAGACTTGCATTAAGAAATGCTAAAAGAAGTTAATCCAGCTGAATTGAAAGAGCTGAACTGAATTTGAGTTATTCAATGGTAACTCAAATCTATGTAAAGAAGTAAAGAGCATGGGTAAAGGTAACCTTTAGATTACATAAAAGATTAACATAATAGACAGTATACACGTGTTTTGGTTTATAGCTCTTCTCCTATTTAATTAAAAGACAATTGCATGAAGCAATAATTATAAAACTTTTGGATGGGATTACACTGTATTTATGTGTGTGTGTGTATTTGTGAATATATATGTAATTCATATATATCATATGATATAATACTGTACAAATTATGTATATCATGTATAAATCTAATATGATTTATATGGCAACAATAACACAAAAGAGGGTGGAGGTAATGGATGCATTTTGGAACAAAATTTTTATTTACTTCAGTTAGTATAACCCAAACTAGGCTATTTTAAGCTAAAATGCCAATTTTTATCCTATATTAACCAATAAGAAAATAACTTAAAAATATATCAAAAGAAACAAGATAATTAAAATGCTACACTAGAAAATATCTAACACAAGATAAGGCAGTAATAAAAGAATAGATAACTAGGTTGGGGACAGTGGTTCATGCCTATAATCCCAACACTTTGGGAGGCCAGGGTGGGCAGATCACTTGAGGCCAGCAGTTCAAGACCAGCCTGCACAACATGGTGAAACCCCATCGCTACTAAAAATGTAAAAATTAGCCAGGTGTGGTGGCATATGCTTGTAATTTCAGCTAATCAGGAGGCTGAGGCAGAAGAATCACTTAAACCCCAGAGGCGAAGGTTGCAGTGAGCCGAGATCATGCCACTGCACTCCAGCCTGGGCGATGTAGTGAGACTCTGTCTCAAAAAAAAAAAAAAGATAACTACATTAAATGTAAATAGATTAAGTATACTAATCTGTTAATGAAGTCAGAGATTAGCAAAACAAATAAAAAACAATGTTACCATATCCTGTCCACAAGAGACACACTCTAAATTCCAAGAAACAAATAGGTTGAAATTAAAAAGATGGGGCTGGATATGGTGGCTCATGCCTGTAATCCCAGCACTTTGGGAGGCCAAGGAGGCCAGATCACTTGAGGTAAAGAGTTCAAGACCAACCGGGCCGAAATGGTGAAACCCCGTCTCTACTAAAAATAAAAATAAAAATAAATTAGCTGGGTGTGGTGGCACATGCCTGTAGTCCCAGCTACTTGGGAGGCTGTAACAGGAGAATCACTGGAACCCGGGAGGTGGAGGTTGCAGTGAGCTGAGATCATGCCACTGTGCTCTAGCCTGGGTGACACAGTGAGACCCCTTCTCAAAAAACAAAACAAAACAAAAAAATGTAAAAAGATGAAAAAAGATATGCCATGGAAACAATAGTTAAAGTAGATTTAAATTGGCACTATTAATATCAGAAAAATAGAGTTTAAGGTAAATATCTTTGGAGAGACAAAAGAACATAATTTATGATGATAAAAGATTCATTCTATAAATAAAAGATAACAATTAGAAACATAAATATACCAAACAACAGAATACTAAAATACATAAAGTAAAAAGTGACAGAATTAAAGGGAGAAACAGGCAACACAATTATAGTAGATGGCTTTAGTATCCACTATTATGGTCTGAATGTTTGTGTCCTTTCAAAAATTCATGTGTTGAATATTAATGTAGCGATATATTCAGAAGTGGGGGCTTTTGGGAAAGAAGTGAGAGAAAGTTATTTGCTCCATGTGAGGATTCATCACACAGCACCATCTATGGAGCAGAGAGTGAGCCCTTACCAGATGTCAAATCTGCCAGTGCCTTGATATTAAACTTCTCCACCTCTAGAACTACGAGAAATAAATGTGTATTTATAAACTGTTCAGTCTAACTCATTTTGTTATAGCAGCCTGAACAGAATAAGACACTTACTTTCAATAATCAGTACTACAATCAGGCATAAGAAAGCAAATAGCAAGCATATAGAAGACTTGAGCAACAATATAAATCAACTACACTTAACAGACATTTAGAGAACTCTCATCCAACAACAGAATACGCATTCTTTTCAAGTTTACATAGAACATTCTTCAAGATGTACCTATATTAGGGCATTTTAAAAGCCTCAATAAATGTAAAAGGCTTAAAAGCATGGAAAATATGTTTTTGACCACAGTTGATTAAAATTAGAAATAAACAAAGAAGGAGATTTCAGAAATTTACAAATATGTGAAATTAAAAAAAAAATCTAAATAACCAGTGGGTCAGAGAAGAATCACAAGGAAAATTAGAAAATGCTTTAAGATGAATAAAAACAAAACACAACATACCAAAACTTGTAGTATGCAGCCAAAGCAGTCCTTAGAGGAAAATTGTTAGCTACAAAAGCCTACATATAAAAGTAGATGTATTTCAAATCAATATTCTACTACTACATTCTACTACTATTTCTTCTACTATAAGAAATCAGAAGCAAAAGAGCAAAGAGAACCCAAAGCAAACAAAAGGAAGGAATAATAAAGATTAGGGAAGACATAAATAACGTAAAGAAAAGAAAAACAATAGAGAAAATTAATGACACCAAAAGTTTGCTCTTTGAAGAGATCAACAAATTCATCAACCTTTAGCTAGAACTACATAAAAAAGAAGGAAGATACAAATAATTGAAATCAGAAGAAAAACAGAGGAAAAGAGAGGATATTACTACCGACCTTACAGAAACGAAAATAATCATAGGGAAATGTGACGAATAACTGTACACCGACAAATTAGAAAACCTATATGAAATTAAAAGTCCTAGAAAGACACCAGTTGCTCACACTGACTTCAGATAAAGTATAATATCTGAATATCCAAAAACAAATAAAGAAATTAATAATTTAAAAGTTTTCCACAAAGAAATTTCAGACCAAGATGGTTTTACTGGTGAATTCTACCAATATGTAAATGGTTAATACCCATTATTCACAAAAATCTTACAAAAGGTAGATGAAGACAAAATACACTATGAGGCCAGCACTGCCCTTCTAGTAAAACCAGACAAAGATAACACAAGGTATGAAAACTGTTCACCAATATCCGTTATGAATATAGATATAAAAATTATCAACAAAATACTAGCAAACTGAATCCACAAAATATAAAAAGGATTATTCATCATGGATCCATGGGATTTAGTCCAGGAATATGAGATTGTTTTAACATAAAAACTCATTCAATGAGATACACTAAATTAATATATTAAAGAACAAAAAATACATAATATTCTCAGCACAGAAAAAACAACTGAAAAAATTCAACATTTTTCATGATAAAGCAAAACAAAATACAAAGACTTGATCAACAAACTAAGAATAGTAAAGAATCTTCTCAACCTGATAAAGTGCTTCTATGAAAAATCACAGCTACATCATACCTAATAATAGAAGACTGAATGGATTCACTTTAAAATTAGGAACAGGAAAAAAAAAAAAAATTAGGAACAGGATAAGAATATTTGCTCTTACCACTTCTACTCAACATTGTACCATATCTTCTAGCCAGGGTAATTAAGCAAGGAAAAGAAATAAAGTGTATCCAGATTGGAAGGGAAGGAATAAACTATTTCTGTTTGCAGATGACATTATCTTGTACACAGAATTCTTAAGAAATATACAAATAAAAATTATTCATCAAGTTTGCAGCATACAATGTCAATATAAAAATTAATTTTATTTCTATAAACTAACAGTGAACAATGTAAATACCAAATCAATAAATGCTACTGACAATAGCATGAAAAAGAATAAAATACTTAGAAATAAAAATCACAAAATATATGTTAGACTCGTTATTGGAAATTTGTTAATGAAAACAAAAATTATTGAAATAAAACCAAAATAAACATTAATAGAAAGTTATCTCATCATCATGGATTGCAAGACTTAACATCGTTAAAATGGTAAAACTCCCCAAATTGACCTGCATATTCAACACAATCCCTCTCAAAATCCAAGCTGGCTTCCTGGCAGAAATTGACATGATGATACAAAATTCACATGGAAACGTAAGAAACCCAGAATAGGCCTGGCGCGGTGGCTCACGCCTGTAATCCCAGCCCTTTGGGAGGCTGAGGCAGGCGGATCACTTGAGGCCAGGATTCGAGACCAGCCTGGCCAACATGGCGAAGCCCCCCCTCTACTAAAAATAAAAAAATTAGCCGAGCGTGGTGGCTCAAGCCTGTAATCCCAGCTACTACGGAGGTTTAAGTGGGAGAATCACTTGAGCCAGGGAGGCGGAGTTGGCAGTCAGCCAAGATCGCGCCACTGCACTCCTGGGCGATAGAGTGACTCCATCTAAAAAAAAAGAAAAAGAAAAGAAGAAAAAAAAAAAAAGAAACGGAAAGAAACTCAGAATAGCCAAAAAAAATCTTGAAAATAAATTACAAATATGAAGGACTCATATGTTCCTGTTTCGAAACTGACTACAAAGCTATACTAATCAAGTGTATCAAGTCAGTTAAGTGGGAGTAAGAATTGTCTTTCAACAAATAATCCTGGAATAACTGGATAGCCACATGAAAATAATACAGCTTGACTTCTACCTCACACCATACAGGAGCCATAGATCCAAAAGTAGCAGCTAAGATTATAGCAATCTTAGAAAAGAAATAGGAGTGTATGTTTCTTGCATTAAATTAGTCAATAGATTCTATATATAACATGCAAAGCACACATGGCAAAAGAAAAAAATACATTACACTTCATCAGAATTAACTTTTGTGCTGCAAATTATGCCATCGAGAAAGGGAAAAGGCAAACCAGCAGTGATCACCTCCAGGCTGAAAGGACAAAGGGAGGAGATAGTGTTACCAGATTGTGAACTAAAATTGGATTCCCCATCAACAGCTGGGATCTGGGAAGCGGGGTAATTTTGGTAAGAATTGAAGCTAGAGGAGAGAACAAAGTCACTGCCCACCATCGGAGGCACAGAGAGAGTGGACATACCCTGGCTTTTCTTTCTCTTGTCCTTCAATGTTATGCTAGTTTTCTGTCATTAACTGAACTCTGATAGAAGCAGGATAGCAAGATGGGAAATACAGCTTTAAAGAGCTGGCCCCTTTCATAGAGTGATGCACATAAAGTGAGAAAAAGCATCCAGGAAAAAAATAGAGAAATGACTGACACAATACAACATGGTTCTCTGGATTTATGCTGTTATACCACAAATTAATTGTTGTGGTTTTCCAATAGACACAACACAAAAGTAGGGAATATTCATACCACAATATTTCTCTTTTCAAATCTGTGAACAGCATGAACTTCTAGCCTTGGTTTATGTGTGTTGGTGTGTGTTTTGTGTTTTTAATTCCAAAGGAGCTTGGGAAGGTGGAAAAAGAGTGTTAGTTGCTTGGGTTCCTCATAATATCCCTCTACCTCGTCTGTTAAAAACATTAATGTTATGTATTCAATTACTGAAAAGACCAAATGAAAGAATATATACACAATTTTTAGTACAAGGTCTTGTGCATAAATGTACACAGTTTCCTTTCTGTTACTTCACTACAGTCCCATTATAACAGTGCCCTTCTAGACAATTTTTCTCTTTGGTAATCTGTGGGCTGTACCTGTAAAATCATATGTTTTTCATGTTAAGAAGCTCTACTCTCTCATGAGTGATGCTTGGTATGCAACCCGAGGGCTGTCATTTTAGCTGGCAACTTCCAAGACTGCTGCCTTTGGCAAAGAGAAGTGGATGCCGGGCTGTGTGATTTACATTACATGGATTCCTGCTTATTATGATGTGCAATCTGGCTAATCTGTCATCCATTCTCTGAAAATAGAATGCACGTGTACAAAATTAGTCTGAGACAGGGAAGCCATGACTAATGAACAAAAGTAAAACTGGTGTTGGGGAGAATACAAGAGGTATTCCAAGTGGCAGCAAAAGCAGTAGTAAGTCCTTATAGATGATATCCACTTTACTATTAAAATACTTAATTCCTTGATAGGAATTCATTAAGCAATTTTGCAGTCTGACACTAGCAGCCAAATAGCAAGGTTGCTATCCTGTAAAATTAGTTATTTAATTGAACTGAACAATTTGTGCAGGGGTCCTCATTATCCACATGGAATTCACAGAATCCCTAATCTGTGGTTCCCTCTACTCTGCAGCAGGGGTAGAGGGAAGGAAACAGCCTAGCATTGCTGTTAAGTTCTTTTTGCAGATGGAGCATAAAACTCAAGGTCATGACCATTTGTGTTCATTAAAAATCCCACAGAATTTTGAGACAGAATAGGGATGTTCACTCTCTCTGGTGTCTTGGCTAACTTCCAGCTGGATAATTACTTTCTGCCTGTAAAAAATGATTCTTCTGTATTTGGTGTTGGCTGAGACCTTTATTTATTTATTTTTTCCTATTTCCGGTTTGTGTCTGCTGTGAGACTGGTGCTGATTTTGAGAGGGCAAATGCTATCTGCTCTTTCTGGGATGGGTTTTTGTAAATATTCTCTGCCACCCAGAAAATCTTTTGTGAACCCCAGAAATTTAAAGTTATTATGCTGTGTAATCATAGCCTCTGCTGCATTATCAATTTTCTTGGATTAATTAATGGACATATCTATTTTCAAGCTATTTTCTTGAATTTTTGTCTTATCTGGATTTTATTACATTACATGCATATATGCTTGTCCAATATTTTACAACTTTTTCATAACTATTTTGATGCACACTTAGGAAAGCCAGGACAGATGGGTATCTAAATAATATGTCACAATAGGTTGCTCATTCCTCTTCCATTTGTTGCATATTTCTGTAACATAAACTTGCATGTCTTAACATGCATAGTCATTCACCACCGAATATGTCTTCTTTTAAGCTCTGCTTTTGATCTAAACATCTTAGGAATTTTATGTAACACAATTATTTCTGAAGATTAGAAATCTAAAAAGGATAATGGTGCTGCCAAATCTCTTCCCATAGGCAACTTTTAATCAAGTGGATTTTTCTCCCCAGGCTTCTTGTTTAGCATACCTGTGGGAATCAAAGAGAAAATCATATTGGAAAGTCACCTGGAGGTTGACTGCTATTTTTTGAAAAAGTTGACCGAAGGTTGATTTCAAAGTAGAGAAATGTTTCTACCTCCTCTTTTAAAAGTACTTTCCTCCCGTATTTCCGTCCCTGAGTAGAGTAGTTTTACTCTACTTAGAGAGCAACATTTATTCTAAGATTCATATGTTGGTGGATAATTCTGGATTCATATGTTGGTAAGCTGTAAGGAATCAGTTCAGCCTGTATAATTACAAAGATGCCATATATTTGATTGCAAATCCAGAGCATAAGGTAAGTGAATTATTTTTGAAAGGGAGTCTTCCCTGTCTCCCTCAAAACAAAGTGGTTTAGTCACTTGAAAATCCAGTCTTGTCTATGCCTGGTATCAAAGTTTAGATTAACCAAAGTCAAATGTTAAAGGCTGTTAATGATTATTTGGGCCAATCTTTCATTGACATAAACAAGAAAATTAAATTAAAGTTATTGCATCAAAGCCACAGAACTAAAAGAGGCAAGACTAGAATCTAACATTCTTGTGACTCTTCATACTATCCTGAAAATCTTACTAGGACCTCAAAACTTTGAAAATTTTGTCTGGTACTATTATATCCTCTACCTCTTTCTCAATATATTTTCTAGAATGATTGGAAAAACATTTCTGCTAGTCTTTTCAAACTTACACCTCTTTTGGACTTTATTACATTGTTTGTTATCAGCCAAGACTCCTCTATATATACATGATTGAATATATAGAATCTTTTATTGAATCTTATATTGAATCTTAGTTATTCAGAAAGCCTGGAATCTGTGCTACAGAAGGAAGACATTCAACTACAAAAAATGTCAGACATGACATTCACACAAAGATTCATCCAATTTATCAAGACAGTCATAGAAAATTGGATGCTACATGAAAAGGAGGACTATGCCCTGTGGAAGTGATTTTGAAGAGTGGTTTGTGGTGGTGAATAGAGCTGTGACCAGATGCTTCGTGTGAGAGGGTGAACACAGTTAAAGGGAAATTTAGTTCATTCCATAGGAGTTGCCAATCAGGATCAGATTACTGATCCATAAATTTTGGATACCTTCCCATAGTAACAGGGGCTTATTTCAAGAGCTTATCAAGAAGTCAAAATTATTTCCTCAGATTCCAAGCCAAATGAACTATGCAAAAGAAAGTTGAAAAAGATTTGAGAAGAGATTAGGTGAGAAATTAAAAATCTGAAACAATGGCCAATTAGTTTTTTGAATAATAAGTTGTACTACTCTTTTTGAATATGTACATCACATATAATATTCATTAATAATTAGGTCATTTTATTAGATTGTACTCTGGCTGCAAGGGAAGATCTTGAAGCTCTTGTGTCTATAATAAACATAGATAGCTTTTAAAAAATATGACTTTAAAAATCTGTTTCAAATATATTATGCAGTGGCATGTAAATTGATAACTGAATGTAATTATATGCATCTGCTCCAACTAATCGAGGCAGGAAGCAACACTAGAACTAGACAAACACAATAAGATTAGACAAGATATAGGCTGGTCACACTAGAGATAGCTGGACAGGACAGCCTATCAGAGCACATTGGAAGATGGCTCCCCAACACATACACATATAAATGCAGGTGATTTAAGATTAGTTTTCAATTTTATTATTTTCCATAATGATATCTAGTTGGATACCACTTATTAAGAACTCCATCTTCATCCACATAATTTGAGATGCCACCTTTATCAAATATTTTATCAAAGGTCTATAGTCAAATACCAAAAGTTTACTTAAGTTTTCTTTTTCTAATTCTGCTCTGTTGATTTATTTCTCTATTCGTGGGCTAATACAACACTATCTTAATTATAGGGGCTTTACAATATATTCTAATATCAGCAGAGACTACTCACTCCCACCCCTACTCCCATATACAATTGTTTTTACTTTTCTTCTGTTTCTCTTTTTCTAGATATTTATGCTATTTTGTTTTTTTCAAGCAAACTTTATAATCAATTTAAGTTCCAGGGGTGGGAGATAGTTGAAACTGATGATGTTTATACTGCAAATGTTTTAATTTTATAGTTTATTGTAGGGATATTCGTAACTTTATAATGTTGAGATTGCTTAATCAAGAACATAGTATGCCTTTCCATTTCTTCCAGTCAACTTTCGTATTTTGTTAAGTTTCATATAGGTACTTTATATCTACTTGTCTTTCTATCTATTTATTTATTACTATAGTGATGAACTCTTTTCTTCCATTATATCATCTACCCAATTTTTTTGCATATATGAATGCTATTAATTTTTGTATGTTGTGTTTTATAACTAGTTATATTTTTAATTCTCACAATATTTGAGATAAGTTTTTCATTTTTTTAGGTTTTCTATGTATTTCCATATTTGAAAGTACTCCATTGGCCAATAATATCACTGAAAGAGAAACAATTATATATTACATACCATCAGCTAGAAATACACATCACAATCTACAACATGTACTTGGTAAAAAAAAATCAAATTCAAATCAGATAAAGCCTCTATATCCAATTACTAATTGGAAAGAAGCATAGGGCATAGCAATATGACAATACAAGGTGCAATCAGCAAAATTTTAACTAAGGAACAACTAGAGAGAAGCAAACACTTTTTTTCAACAAAAGGGTGAGAAAACTGATAGAAACTTAGTTGAAAATTTTATTGAAAGTAGAAAAAATAATATTTTATGTTAAACTATATTTTATATTAATTTAAATATATATTAGATTTTATAATATGTACATACTAACTCAAAAAAAGCATTTTATATTCTTTACAGTATCTACTTAAAATAATAGTAAAAGAATGCCTAACTTTTCTCTTTAACTTTTTTCTTTAAAGGGAAATATAATAAAACTAACAATTCAACAATAGGCAAAATGGAGAGAAAAAGAGAATATTAAAAAGATGGCAAACATAAAACAAATCATAAAATGACAAATATAAAACTAAATATATCAATAATTTTATAAAAATCCAATTATACAGTGCTTACAAGAGATACACCTCAAATATAAGAATTTACCTTAACTTTAAATATAAAAACAAATGTTAAACATAAATTCAATAAGGTTAAACTTAGAAATACAGAAAAAGATATACTATGCAAACGTTAAGCAAAATAAAACTGGTGAAGCTGTATCAGCACTAAAGTCAACTTTAATTCCACAAGACATATTAGATATAGAAATATATTTCATGAAAATAAAAGTGTCAGCCCATAAGGAAGATATGTAGATAAATAAAATCTGTATCTACTGAGTATCAGAGCTTCAAAATATGTGAAGCAAAAATTGACAGAAGTAAAAGAAGAAATTGAAAATCCATGTCACATATGAGAGACTTTAAAACAAATCTTTTTTTCCCAGTTGATGGAATATAAAGAAAAATACATTAGAAAAGACATAAAATATCTAAAAAAAGATTAATGTAATTGTTACATAAAAAACACTAAATTCAACTTGACTGAAAAATTTTTTCTTCAAATGCCCATACAATATTTACCAAAATGGCAGTATGTTGAGCCCTAAAGTAAGACTGAAAATTTGTCAAGGCATTAAAATAATTTCCAAGAATGTTCTTTGACTCGACAGGAATTAAGTTAGAAATCAATGTTTTAAAAATCTAAACAATCCCAAAGTTTTATAAATTAAGCATACTATACTAAGGTAAACCATGAGTAAAAAAATCACAAACAAACTTATAAATTAATTTGAACTGAATTTAATAAAAATATAATATGTGAAAATCTGTGGAAAACAGTGAAAAGTATGCTTGAAAATAATAGGATCAAATGTATAGATAAGAAAAGCAAATGATGAAACTAAATAAGCTAAATTTCTATCTTACGAATTAAAACAGTAATAGCAAATTAACTCAGCAAGTGAAATACAGGCATACCTTGTTTTACCATGCTTCACACATATTGCATTTTTTTAACAAACTGAAAGATTACATCAAGCAAGTTTATCATCTCGCCCCAGTTAAAATATTATTATCAAAAAGACAAAAATAACAGATGTTGGCAAGTATGTGGAGAAAGGTAAACACCAGTATACTGTTGGTAAAACTGTAAATTAGTACAGCCACTATGAAAAACAGTATCAAGCCTCCTCAAAAAACTAAAAATAGATCTACCATATGATCCAGCAATATATATATACATCCAAAAGAAATAAAATGAGTAAATCAAGGAGAGATCTGCACTATTCACAATAGCCAAGATAAGGAATCAACCTAAGTGTTCATCAACGGGTAAACAGATAACTAAAATGTGGTAAATAGACACCATGGAGTACCATTCATCCATAGAAAGGATGAAATCCTGTCATTCGTAGCCATATAGATGGAACTGGAGGTCATTATGTTAAGTGAAATAAGCCAGGCACAGAAAGGCAAATATCATGTGTCTTCCCTCATATGTGGGAGATAAAAAAGTTAATCTGCTGAAGGCAGAGAGTAGAATAATGGTTACCAGAGTCTAGGAATGGTGGTGGCGGGCGTGGATGATCAAGAGAGGTTGGTTAGTAAGTACAAATGTACAGTTAGATAGAAGGAATAAGTTGTAGTGTTCAATAGCACAGTAGGGTGTCTACTTAGTAATTCATTGTATATTTCCAAGCAGCTAGAAGACAAGATTTGAAATCTTCTGAACACAAATCATAAATGTTTAAGGTGATGGATATCCTAAATACCCTGATTTGATCATTATACATTATACGCATTTATTAAAATATTACATGTGCCCCTTAAATATGTATAGTTAGTTACTGTGTAACAATAAAAAAGCCAACATTCCTTCCCCTGTGCATCTCCACCAGAGCTCTTCAGCGACCAGATGTGTTGCTAATGAGGAGTAATATTTTGAAAGGAATCTTTTTTTTTCTGAGGATTAGATTCCAATGGTGGGCTTAAGCATTCAGTATACCACGCTGTAAACATATGTGCTATCATCCAGGCTTTGTTGTTCCATTTATAGGGCATAGACAGAGTAGCACTAGCATAATTCTTAAGGACTCTGAAACTTTTAGAATGGTAAATGAGCATTAGCTTCCACTTAAAGTCACCAGCTACACTAGCTCTTAACAAGAAAGCCAGTCTGTCCTTTGATGCTTTGACCCTAGGCATTTACTTCTCCTCTCTAGCTATGAAAGTCCTAGATGACATCCTCTTTCAATAGAATGCTGTTTCACCTACATTGAAAAGCAAAGCTGATGGCAGTGGCATAGAGCTGTAGTTTCAGCTACTAAGGAGCCTGAGGCAAGAGGATTGCTTGAACCCAGGAGTGCAAGACCATCTTGGACAACATAGTGAAACCCTGTCTTTAAAAAAAAGGGAGAGAGAGGAGAGAGAGAAAGAGAGAAAGAGAGAGAAGAAGAGAGAAGGAAGAAGAAAAAGGAGAAGAAAAAGAAGAAGAAGAGGAAGAAGAAGAAGAAAGAAGAAGAAGAAGAAGAAGGAAGAAGAAGAAGAAGAGGAAGAAGAAGAAGAGGAAGAAGAAAGAGGAGGAGGAGGGGGGGGAGAAAGGGGGAAGAGGGAAAGAAGGAAAGAGGAGGAAGAAGATGAGAGGAGGGGAGAGGGAAGGAATAGGGAAGGAAGGGAAGGGGAGGGGAGGGAAGGGGAGAGGGAAGGGATAGGGAAGGAAGGGGAGGGGAGGTGAGGGGAGGGGAGGGAAGAAAGAAATGCTGTTATCTAATGTATCCACCTGCCACCTTCATCAATTATTTTAGTTAGACCTTCTGGATAACTTGCTACTGCTTCTACATTTCTACATTAACACTTGCTACTTCCCCTTGTACTATTATGTTATTGAAATGGCTTCTTTTTTTAAACCTCAAGAGCCAATCTCTGATAGCTTCCAACTTTTCTTCTGTAGCTTCCTCACTTTTCTCAGGCTTCATAGAGTTGAAGAGAGTTAAGGCCTTGCTCTGTACTAGGCTTCTGTTAAAGGAATGTTGTGGCTGGCTGGATCTTCTATCCAGACCATTCAAAATTCCTATGTGTCTGCAATAAGGCTTTTTGCTCTTGTATTATTTGTGTGTCCACTGGAGTAACACCTTTAATTTCCTTCAAGAACTTTTCCTTTCTAGTCACAACTTAGCTAACTGGAGCAAGTGGCCTAAATTTCAGCTGATCTAGGCTCTTGACCTGCCTTCCTCACTAAGCTTAATCATTTTCAGCTTTTGATTTAAAGTAAAAGATGTGCAACTCTTTTTTTTCACTTGAATGCTTACAGGACACTGTAGGGTTATTAACTAGCCTAATTTCAATATTGTGTCTCAGGGGATAGGGAAGCCTTAGGAGAATGGGAGAGACTTGGCAACAGCCAGTCAGTTTAATTGTCAGAACATAAACCTTTATTAAGTTTGCCATCTTATATGGGTGTAATTCACGGGAACCTCCCCCCCCCCAAAAAAAATGACAATATTGACATCAAAGATCTTTGGCCATAGATCACTGTAACAGATATAATAATTATGAAAATGCTTGAAATATTGCAATATTACTAAAATGTGACACAGAAATGGAGTATCTGCTGTTGGAAAAGTTGTGCCAATCTTCTTGTGGGGTTGCCACAAACCTTCAATTTGTAAAACATGAAATATATGTGACACAATACAGTAAAGTGCAATAAGATGAGGTATGCCTGTAATTCATTAAGAATTCTTTATTTATTAGTTTATCAAGTATCTACTTAATTTTATATGCCAGGACTAAGCATGAAATATTTATACAACATAGTTTTTTCTCTTTTTTGTAATTTTAATACATGATCCATGAATATAATAAGGTGTTTGTGTGTGTGTGTGTGTGTGTGTGTGTGTGTGTGTGTGTGTGTGTGTAGACAGGTACTGACCCTTTTGGTGCTTTAATTATTTTTACCCCCACTTTTGATGACTGCAAGAATATGTGTTCAGAAGCTAAAGGAGCAAAAGAGCTATGCTCATTCAACTAAAGAACACAGAGTTCTTTAAGACAAAAACACGGAGTTTGTTTGTCACATTCTCCCAAAAGACCTTTGGTAAAATTAACTGAATTACATTAATTCAAAATTGTAGTTTTGATCTTAAAAATTAAAAATGGAAAGAATTATATTTATGTTAATTGCATTAAAAGAAAACATAAGGTGATAAAAGGTAATATCTTTTATATATACATTTTTTTATTCTCTACTAGATCTGCAAATTCTAGAGTGTCAATGTATTGTACAATTTTGTGTCCTAAACATTGCATATAATAAGGATTTAGTAAATATGACATTTAAAATAAATATGTATGTTTGTATATTATTTGAAAAAGAGTGTATTGTTGTATAAAGTAACATAAATGTAAGCATTTTCCAGGATCATGAAAGTAACATTACAATAATTTTATATTCTCTCTGTACAAAATATAATTGGAATATTAATTATTTTTAACAGCCAATTGTGTACTTAACAGTAATAGAAAAAAGTTCATATTTCAAAATCCACATTAAATATGGGCTTTTCTTTGCTAATATGTACTCCTTGTTGAAAACATTTCACAGTTTGAAATTGGAATATGCTGAACCTTAATTTCAAATTCAGTATATTCCCTATCCCAAAGTTTGTGTTAGTCTCTTTATTAAAATGTTTCAAAATTTGCAAATGTCAGCTGACTGAATGCTAAAGAGAATTGAAGGACAGTTGAATTGTGTGCCATTGATTAAATGTCCTTTCCATCCAGAATCTGATTTGAGTACTATTTAATTTGAAAAGGCCCATTTTTAGGAAGCCAGAAATTAAAATGCTGAGGAGAATAATAGTAGGTCAAATCCAGATTTCAAACTTAATGCTTTTATTTACTTGTTCTTTTTATATTACAGGTACAAGAAATGAAGTGTTCTGATATAATCATACGACTATTGCGGGAGACAAATTAATGATCCACCAAAGATGTCCACATTATATTCTGTGGTACATGTGAAGATATTGTGTTACATGGCAAGGCGGAATTAAGGTTTTAGATGAAATTAAGGCCTGTAATCAGGTGACTTTAAAATGAGAGTTTGCCTCATTTATCCAGCTGGGTCTAATATATTACAAGGGACTTTAAAAGATGGAAGAAAAAAGAAAAGTCAGTTTCAGAGAGATGAAATGTGAAAAAGACTCAGCCAAACATTTAGTTAAGAAAGGTCAGTTAGGATTTTGTTTCTGCCTACCGTATTCATGCTAGTCCAGTTATTATAAAGATTCTGCCTGTACAGTTGCACTTACACGCAAGACCACTGTCGGAGAATATGGAAGAATTTCCAGAAAAAGAACAGCTATGGACTGAATTGTGTCCCCCTGAAGTTCATACATTGATGCTCTAATTTTTTTGTGACTGCATTTGGAGGAAGGAAGTAATTCAGGTTGAATAAGGCCATAAGAATGGGTCCTGATAGGAATAGTCTCCTTGTAAGAAGAGACACCAGGGAGCTCGCCCTTTCTCTCCACTATGTGAGAACGCTGCTAGAAGGTGGCTGTCTGTAAGTCGGGAGGTGGGCTCTCATCAGAACTAAACGATGCCTGCACTCTGACCTACGATTTCTAGCCTCCAGGACTGTGAGGAAATAAATATCTATTGTTTAAGCTACCTAGTGTATGGTATTCTGTTATGGTAGCCTAAGCAGATTAATGCAGGAAGATATTGAGTCAATGAGCACAATACAGGTCATAAATCCAAATTCTTATGGATTTGCATTCTTGTATTTTATAACAGTAATGACTACTGTCCTCATATTCTTTGAGGGTTTGACCATCCTCAGGCCTTAGTTTCTTCCACTCCAGCTCATGTAATTGAGGCTCAGTCCTCCCACTCCATAGAGATTTTTATGCTGTCCTTCATAACGTTCACCCTTAACTACTCAGTCTGCTTTACCGTCTGATTCTTTTGACCTGCTCCTTGAAGTTGCCTCAAGCCTTAAGCTTGCATGGTACTTTCCCTTTATTTCTTTTGGAAGGTGCATCACCATCACTGGCATGTCTTACATGGATCCAAAACTGTCAGTGAGAACACAAAATGAATGGCAAATAAAAGCTCACAGCAGAATAAACAACAATCACTGCAACCCACACTCCAGTGTGTGCCACACTAAGTGACTGAAGGTGTTTGTCATATGCACAGTTCACACTGACTGGCTGTGAATACTCAGAGTTAGTTATAGAGAAGTTAAAGAGAAAGTGGTATATATAAAATATATATATAAACATCTCAGTGATACATACAGTAATAAATTACTTTATATAGAGCTTTGTTAAGTGAAATTTGGATATAGCACATAAAAGTTAGGTTTCTTTCCTGTCTTTTATGGATTTCATTTACATTTCTTTTTGTCAGAATTTTTTCAGAAAGTACAAGAAACAGTACAAGAAGAACTGTCTTATGTTAACATCGTATGAAAAGGAAAAAATTGCTTGTGACTCAAATTGTATTTATTTTCTTAATCCACTGGCTACCTCTGTTTATAATTTTAAGTGGCTCATTAACATTCATAAGCGAAGAAATACAGTGCACGGCAGGTGACAGGGTGTGGGGCATGAATAGGGGAGGACAAGGAGCATGTCTTCTTTCTTTCGTTATTTATAATAGCTGTAAAAAAACTTCAGATTTTATCCATACAGGACAAGTATTGCCGAGGCATGCTGTGCTAACCTTTTGTTTTGTGTACTATTAATATATGCCTTATTTTTGTCTCCTCGTTTTAGTTTTAACCTTATGAATGAACAACTCTGTGTCTCTACTATACAACAGCAATATTCAGAGAAGGAAGGGAATGTTTTCCCGTTGTATAAAGGCCAGGGAAGAAAATCTGTGAAGTGGACTAAGGAACAAAAATGTGTGCTCTTCAGGCAGGTACAAAGAAGACTTTCAGTACTAAGACTTCTGAATATCTTTTGTAATCATTATGCTGTTAATTACCCAATTCAAATATCTTATTACATAATAAGAGATAGGTCCCACTGGTTCTTTACTAAAGGATATTTAGCCAAACATAGAAATCAAATTAGAAATTTGGTATCCTTAAATCTCTAGACTCTTCCTAGAGATGTGATGAATATTTACGATTCAATTGTCATCTATACCTTTTGACTAAGATCAAGTACAGAATTCAGTTGTCATCTAAAGAAGTTGCTGTGTTGGCCGGGCGCGGTGGCTGAAGCCTGTAATCCCAGCACTTTGGGAGGCCGAGGCGGGTGGATCACAAGGTCAGGAGAGCGAGACCATCCTGACTAACATGGTGAAACCCCGTCTCTACTAAGAATATAAAAAATTAGCCGGGTGTGGTGGCGGGCGCCTATAGTCCCAGCTACTCGGGAGGCTGAGGCAGGAGAATGGCGTGAACCTGGGAGGCGGAGCTTGCAGTGAGTGGAGATCGTGCCACTGCACTCCAGCCTGGGCGACAGAGCAAGACTCTGTCTCAAAAAAAAAAAAAAAAAAAAAAGTTGCTGTGTTGCAACTACTGGAGGTGTTTTGTTCTTGTATTTTTTTTTTTTTTTTTCCTGATGGGGTGAAATGGATGACATAAAGATGATAGGCCATTTAATCATTATTTTATCCCAAAATGCTTAGTATCTTCACTCTTAGATATACTGACTTCCACTAAAGGAAATTCGAACACCTTGTTTTACCTTATCCAAACAGGGATATTGCTTTTTATTTACAATTATCTCAGAATTTTGAGAAAGCAGCAATTAAGATAACTGATACTCTTAAGGGCTGGGCGTGGTTGCTCACGCTTGTAATATCAGCACTTTGGGAGGCTGAGGCGGGTGGATCACGAGGTCAGGAGTTGGAGACCAGCCTGGCCAACATGGTGAAACCCCGTCTCTACTAAAAATACAAAAACCAGCTGGGCGTGGTGGTGGGTGCTTGTAATCTCAGCTACTTGGGAGGCTGAGGCAGAAGAATCGCTTGAACCCAGGAGGTGGAGGTTGCAGTGAGCAGAGATCGCGCCACTGTACTCCAGCCTGGGCGACAGAGCTAGACTCTGTCTCGAAAAAAAAAAAAAAAAAGACAACTGATACTCTCATTAACCAACTGTCATATACTTTTTCAAGATCAATTAGAAGGATTTCTGCATGCTGAGGTGTCTGAGAAGATGGTGGGCAGATAACTATAACACGAGACTCCTTGCACACACACACACACACACACACACACTTTCCTACGCACACACTCCTTTGCACTTCAATGTAAGCTGCTACTAAAACTTCCTTTTTTTGCCCTAGCAGTGCCAGTATAACAGTTTTGCTTTGCAATTGCAAGGAAACAGACTAGGAATAAACACTGGACTAGTGCAGGCCAGAATACAGAATATGAGATTTTAAAAGTCATAGAGGGAGAAATATTCTTCTTCCTTAGGCAGCATCAGTTCAAGTGACTTTAAAGAGATACCCCTTAGTACATACCCCATGTTTACTTTGAGATTCTCTAATTTCTGGAAATCTGTAGACCCAAGGATGACTTCCTCATATTGTTACCAATAAATTCTAATGAGATTTCTGTTTGCTCTGCCTGATTTTCTTCAGAAAGTAAAATAAATTTCTACTCTCTTCAATATGTGGTAATAATTGTTTCTTGAAAACTCTTTCTACTTCAAAATTCAAGCCTATATTGAGATTTTGATAATTACCTATATGTGTATAACAAACCATGACTCACTTTTCTGAAGATATTTGCTAACACTATGTATAGGCACAGAAAATAAACTAAAAATGTCCTTAAACAACAAAAATAGATTCTTAAAGACTATGCACTAAAACTGTGCTAACTTCGTGTCATAAAAATGTTCCCTAGGTTGTCTGCCAGAGCCTATTAAATTCCATTTTACACAGAGCCTTAGTAAGTTTAATTATTTGATAGAAATCCACAGTTACTATAAACAGTTAGTCAGAAATAGAAGGCTTCTAGAGTATGATGCTCTGATAGTAGAAAGAAGTCATAATTGAGAATGTAGAAGTGGGGCTAAAAGTAGAAATCTATGAAAATTGAACATAAGACATCCCAAAATATAAATTTCCAGAGTCATTTAATACACGGAGTTATCAGTTAGGTTGTTTATTCATTCAAAAATAATTTATTTGGCATCTGTAGAAATATATACAATAATTGCTACCACCTAAATTGTGCTCACTCTAAGCCAGGCACCTCTTAAGCTTTTCTCCTTTATTAACTTATTTAAACCCAGTGTGGAAGTCAATATTACTGCCATACCCATTTTATGGATAGAAAACAGAAACACAGAAAAGTTAAATCCCTTGTCAAAGTCGCACACCCAGCAATGACTAGAGCTGTTTGATCTGCCTCTAGAACCTATACTCATAAACACTACACTATATTTGTTCTTGAAATCCAATTGACTTTCATAATAACTTGCTCTGGGCTATATAAATAATTTCAAAACAGAAATTTACTCAAATTGCTATTTGTCCTTTAAAATTGGTTTCCTACTGCTTCCATAATAATACATTATTAGCTGGGTATATGGCCACTCAGCTTGAGACTGCATTTTCTGTATTTTCTAGTCTTCTTTGTAGCTAGATGTCTTTCTAATGGAATGTGAGCAGGCATAATATTCCTACTTCACAAGATTAAAGGAAATCTTGTTTCCTACATCCCTCTTGCCCTTTCCTACAGGTTTTCAAGTGTTGGTAGTGGCAACCCAGCTGCAACTATGTAGCCAATAGCAACAGAAAAATCAAGACAGAAGTAAGTTGATTTTGATGTTGTATCTGAATTACTTCATGGAGCAGAACCATTTTACAGCCTAGACCAATCATTTCTAAGATGTTATGTTGGCCAACAATAAATTTTAATTTTACTTAAGCTATAGGGTTGTTGTCTTTCTTAAGGCATCTTAATGTGTTTCTTATCTTATACAGAACTAATAATGTATTAATAATATTGCAATAATAACATTGCATTATTGGAATAACTATATCATTTATCTTGAAGGCAACTATTTTCACAAAAGTTGGCATTATGAAAGGGAAAATCATTTGGATAAGCCAGAAGAGACCTAGTCCTTAGGTCTAGGTTGATTATGTTCTATCTCTAAATGTGTCTCATTATGTACTGAGGATGTAAAAAGGACCTGTCTCTTTTCTCTAAAGAGAAAGACAATAAAAGCAACAGGTATACTTTTATAAAAGTACAATACCAGAGAAAAGAAATCTTACAAGATGATAAGGAGGAATGAGTCTAAAATTACCAGAAGAGAGGGAAAAAAGAGAGCACAGTGATTTCCCAATATAGCCGATTCCTAAGGTAAATACTTAGGAATGTAAGTAGGAATTTCTTGTGCAGAAACTTTGGGGAAAGGTATTCTGGACATAAGGAACATCAGCTATAAAAGCAAAGAGAAACAAATTAGCATAAGAAAATGACTAAGCAAAAGTGTTTCGGTATTGTTGGAATATAAAATGGAAGAGTAATGAAAACATGATATGGGAGAGGTGCTTAAGAATGTGTGCTTTATACTGAGAACGGTGTGAGGGTCATTGAAATTTTTAAGATATGGGACATACGGTAATACGTATTTATTATATTTGACATATACCATATATTATGTTCTCTGCTTGATGTAATAGATACAGAAAACTGAAACATGGTGTGTGTCCTCAATAAGCTCACAAACTACTGGGAAACCACTTAAAGAAACAGCAGCAATGCCTTGTGATAAGTGTGTGATCAGTGCTGTGAGGAAGGCAAATGCCTTGTCCTTGTGTTATGGAAGAAGAGCAGGATGTGGGAAGTTATAAAGATGAGAAAGAGGATAGCCCTTTTACAGAACTGCAAGTAGTTTAATAGCAATGCTTGCAGGTAGGAAACAGCAAGAGTGACAGAGAATGAGACTGGAGGCTAGTCAGGAACCATGCCAGGAAGGTCTTTATGCCATACTAAAGACACTGGATTTTATTCTGAAGCCAATCACAGAATACGAAAAGAAAAATTGAAGAGGTAGAGCCAATAGAAGTGATGCATGAGGGAAAGAAAAGAGTATGAACATAATTTGGTGCCTCACTGAACCACTGGCATGATGGGGCCTTTAACTGAAATCGGGAATAAAAGTGACAGGGTCAATTCAGGAACAGAAAGAATATGCTGTTGCAGTAGGTGTCCATTAAAGGGCCTGCCCTGTCCTCAACCCTCCATGAAGAAGGCGACCCATTTTCCTGCACAACACCCTGGCCATAGCTGAGATAACTGAATGAAGGATCTGACCGAGGAATAGCCAATTTGTAGTCAGGGCCTGACAGCAATGATGTGTCCCAGCATGAAAGAAGAGCTGGTGAGAAATATCCAGGTAATGAGGTAGTTAGCAGTGGGAACTGACTATAAAGTTGCAATGGAAGAAGTTGAAACCTATGACAGACCAAGGTGAGCCATACGCAAATCAAAGTGATGAGAAAGGTGATATACAGAAAGAAGCAGAGATGCCCTGGAGAGACTGTAAGCTCTTGACAGAAATGGAGTGAGAAGCCACCTGAGTTGCCTTGCTGCTGATAGCATTCACTGTTCATGCCTTATAACAAACTCACTTTTCCTTGAGGGAGTATTCGTGATTTTCTCTTGCTTGCAACCCAAAGAATCTAACTAAAAGAGTCACCAACTAGCTGTGTGCCTTTTCTCCCTCAACCTCTGGAGAAGATTTTAAAAGTGAAGATCATCGTTGAAATTATTTTAGAAGCAATATTTTTTTCCTTTCAGCAAATTTTTATTTAACTGATGACTAAAACCTTTAGATTTACTATTAAGAAAGTCATGAGTGACCCAGTTTTTAGAACTACGGGAGTTGAGACAGAGTTGTCTACTGCCCCACTCAGTATAAAAAGAAAATGCACAGGCCTTGCAGGAAGTCATAAAGTTAATCTCCCCTTCCCACACTCTTCCGCTCTCTCCTCTCCTGGGCAAGTGGCTGAAAAAATACGTCCAGGTGCTACCATTGCAGGGGAGAAATGGTTGTTGCTTTGCCCTGCCTGATGACACCAGGAGAGTGTGTGACCCCAGTGTTCCTTGTGCCCACACTCAGATCCCCACAGAGGCATTTGGCAGGCTAAGTCAGTAGGTGGCAATGAGAAGGGGGAGACAAGGCCAGGCGGAGGAACCAGAGAGCACGGATGGGTCTTAGAGAACCTGTTTCAGAAAAACATACGTGGTGTGAGATGGACCATCTATTTGCTGAGATTCCAAGACCCCAGCACATGCTTCTTTCCTCCATTGGACTCTACTTACAAAGCATAAATGTAAAGGTAACCTTATGAAGAATTTCAAAATGGAAACTTCAGAGCATTAAACACCACATATGAGCCATATTTAGTGTGGGGTCCTATGTGACTGTATTGGTAGCATGCCCATGAAACCAGACTTCAGTTGATGGAATCTGCATGGAGGGAAGGAGGAAATTTGTGAGTAAAATAAATATTTCATAAAATAAAACAAATTCCAATTTGTTTTCAATACAAGGGAATCTTATTTATAACTTATTTGGTGAAACAGAACAATTTGATATATTATTTTTCCCAAAAAGACTATTTATTTGGTGATAATTCCCAGGAAATTATCACTCTTGCTAAAAAACAAAAACAGAGCAGGAACAGTAACAGAAGTATCATAAAAGTAACATTGTAAAACAGTATTTACAAATTCTCGCAATATAGAAAGTCATTCTGAGAATTCGCCATCCCTATTAGTGACTCAGTGTTTAAGCTTTCCATCTTTAAGAATTTGTTCTTCACCTGTACAAGATAAAATAAAGGACTGTGATTTCTAAGCATTTGTAACCATGTCCTATTGGCCAAATTCCTATTAGAATGTATAAAAAGGAGAAACCTGTCAATGAAGATGTAGCTTGGGACTGTGGGCCTTGAATCTGAAACATAGCCAGACTTTGAGAAGTAGTTTCACAATTTGTACTTATTTCTTATCAAGCAGCTATTTCTTTCCTGCAAGCAGCAAAATAACAGTTTTTTGTTGTCGTTCTGTTTTCTAAAGGAAGGGAGAGAGTTCCCAGATTCTAAGCAATATGCTTATATTTCTAATCATGCAGAAAAATCTTGGAAAGGGTAGTTGTTAAACCAACCAGTTGCTTTGTTTCGGAGGCCTTCAGAAAAATGCAGTGTTATTCATAAGAACACTTTTCACTGAAGTTGCAGCAATGGCTTGCACAAAGCTTCTGGTTAACAGAAGAGAGACAGAGGAAAGAGTTCAAGTACGAGAAGGTAAGGGTAACTTCAAAATCACAGAAGTACGTGGGAGCAACACAGTGGCCAAAGAGGACAAAAGACCACATCGTGAGCTTTTGACACCCTTAGAGTGGCTCAGGAGTTCTTTATTATTCAAGCAAAAAATGAAAAGATGATTTCCCCCTGGCAATGATTAGTACACGCCATTGAACAAGAAGCAGTTCTTGGGATTACAATGTGCTATGTCTTGGTTCTCACAGAAGTTTTCTTTCCTCTAATGAATAGCCAGTATAATGATTTGTGGTGCTATCCTAAAAAGTCATGCCATAATCCCCATAAATGATGCTCAAGACAGCACCAGCCTGTTGTTCCCTCTCTCTGTACTCTCTTTTGTTAGCTGCAGGGAGACCCTCAAAGATGGAGATTTGCAATGTAAAGGAAAAAATAGAATGGAGTTTATTATTCAGCTGGGATGTTGCCCTTATGTCCATGTGTGGTAATAGTATTCTCTCTTTCTATATGTGTCTTCAAAACGGATAAATAAACGCCACAGCACTGAGTTAGTGTGGGGTGTACTGATGCTCTCTTAATGTTTAATTGCAGGGGAAGCATTCCCTGGAAAAGAGCCAGGGTATCTTCTGAACTGAACAATTTTCATTTAGTGCTGGCTCTGCCTAGCTGACACTGAAGAGCTATGATCTTATTCATTGCCCCATACCCAAAAGCTGTGTGCAATTTTCTGCTCTGCCTGGTAAGGATGATTTAGCCATCATCATGTTTAGGTGATAGCTAATTTAATCATTCATGATGTTAATGCGGTGTAATACATATGTTAATACTCATGGCACCCTGCTTAGGGAGCCTTTGGGTTATTTAGTGTCAGCCCATTTCACTGGCCTAGATAGAGCTCAGGAAGGCTCATTCTCTTCCCAAAAACATTTTGCACTCATTAATTCTTGCAATGTTTTGAGTGTGAGGCAGATTATATTCAGCTGCAATAGCAGCACTAGAAGTATTGGTATTTTCTAGCACTTTTCTATGTATGTAGCTCTTTTTGACATTATTTGACAAATAAAGGATCCAGTTACCTGCTGGGCATCAAGCTTATGTTATCTCAAGCCTACATTGGTTTAAGTCCTTATGTTACTTCCCTGCTGCACTGGGCATTCCAATGCTCAGAAAACAACTCTTTCCTTGGTACAGTTGGAAGCATAACCATTATCTCATCTTGCTATTGGAAATGATTATAGTCACCCAGACATGAACTCTCACCACAGCATTGCCTACTTTAAATACAGTCCCTAGGAAAAGTTTGGTTTATCTGAAGTGGTGAGCGGGGTTACAAGCGGGGGTTAGCTGGATTGTCAATACAATCATGGACTCTACAATATTGTACCTAGAAGTTACTCTAGAAACAGTCTCATTCAATTCATATCTATAAAAGTGGAGAGAGAGGGAAGGAGGAAGAGAAAGAGAGAGAAAGAGTGAGTGAGAGAGAGAGAGAGAGAGAGTAGATACCTGAGGGTCAAGGAGGGTAAGTGTTTTGCCAAAATCATCCAACTTACTAGTTTCAGAAATGAAAGTAAACCAGATTCCCACAATTTCTTGTCCCATCACCCCCCATTCCCTCCAGAGACAGTTTGACAATGCCATGACTAAGCTTTGCAGAAACTTTAGATTCCAGGACCAACGTCCTAATACTCTTAGGCAATGCTGCAATTCATTCTGCCACAAGTCATTTGACCAGTAAATATTGAGCACTTTTAAAGTGTTAGACGCTGAGCTTAAGACACAGGAAACCAGATATAAAAGCCATATTGGGCCTCTCTGTTCAGACAGATCTCCATGTTAGGCCATTTCTCTGGCAACCAAGGTGCCATCTGAAGTGTTACTCCTGAACAAATCTCTGTTGTTGAGCAGAATTAGATGGTACAGGGTAAAAACAGTTTTCAGTGAGTCTGAAACATGAACATATGACTCAATTAATTTGGAATGTTATCTACAAAATACGTAAGTATTGTCAGGGCTCAGAACATGCTACCCCGATTACGGCACCTTGGAGTAACCTCAGTTACTCTCTGAACTTTGCCTGCCTTTCTTCTCTGAAATGGGTTGTAAAAAAACTCTCTGACCTATCTCCTTTGAAAGTAGGTTATACAACCCTCATTCCAAAAGGATCCTGTGTATACCCAGAGGCCAATAAGAATCTGAAAAAAGAGTCTTGATGAGTTCCCCCCAGTTTATTACCATAAGATCACACATAGCCTTTTGTCCTCCAATCATACTTCTTCAGGACTGTCCGTAAAAAATACACAGCTTTCCCTGGGTCTTTGCATTTTTATTTCTGAAGACTCAGGTCATGTATAACTTCCATGAAATAAATTTGCTATGCTTTTTTTCTTTAATCTGCCATTGCCATAGGGTGTAAGCATGAACCTTGAGATGGGTAAGGAAAAGATACTACTTTTTCCCCTGTAGTATGCACATGGGATGACAACATAAACAAATAGTTTTAAATAAACAATAAAATGAAAATAAAGTATCTTTTTACTAGCTGTAAACAGTGGAAATAAGTGCATTTAGTAGATATGTAGGAATAGAAGAAAAGCACAATGGAAGTGGCATATTGGAATTAATCATTTTTTCTCTAATTTATTGGAATTGCTTCCTACGGGAGATGAGATTTCAAGACTTGTTTGAGTGATGAAGAAAAGGGAACTTGTCTGGGAGAATCAGAAGTTTTGTGACAGAAAGCAATTTGCCCAAGGTCATGTAACTAGCCAGTGTCAGAGTAGGGAATTAAACACGTTGAAAAGAAATGAATGTTTCTGTAGTGAGTCTCTTTATAAGAGCACCTTCAAGTTGATGTCAAGAATTTTCTCCAGGAGGTAGATGAGAATTATAGTGACCTTCATGAAATAATACATTGTGTCTTAGAGAAAACAGACTCTGAATTTTTCAGCTGAGAAACTTGGGTTCTAAGGGCAGATCTGAACCTACTTTCCGCATTATCCACGAAATGCTCTCCAAATCTCTATCAAACCTTGAGCAAGACAAACTACCCCTCTGCAGAAGATAAAAACTTGCTTTGTTCAACCTTTTATCTGAGGAGTATAATCCTCATTTTCCTCTTGAAAATAAGAGTAATAAATGAATGCAAACATTCACAGCCGATTTCTGTCAAGAATCTCTCCCAACTAATTAACCTATGACTGGAGCAAAGCAAGCAGCTTAGCTGATAACAGAAATGCCAAGTCAGAGAGAAATGTCTTTCAATTAGTCTATCATCCAAACCTGCAATGTTACTTTCCTTAGGATCACATTCCATCCATTTCCTGAACACTCTCTCTCCCAGTCCCTGGCCATCCTCTTATTTGCTTGTTTTTCTTCATAGCAAATATCCCTATCAGAATTTTTATATTTTTTCCCACTCTCTTCCTCCACTGGAGTGAAAGCTCTGTGAAGGCCTAAGTGTTTGCTGTAACCATAGTACCTAGAATTGGATATAGCACATTGGTAACGTCTAATAAATATTTGTTAAATAAATACATATCTAACAAACAATAAAATCTTCTAAATTATTTTTCATTTTTTAAATGGCCATGAAAATTTCTAAAAGCACACAATTATTGAATCAAAATTGAGAGTAAACAAATATTTTCCATGACACTATGCTTTATCATTAGTATGGATGGTAGTTACTAAATATTACATGCTACATATTGTAAATATTATCTTCTGATAAGTGTGATATGTAGAATTCAACCTGAAGAATATACATGATATACATGGACACTTCACTTGAGACACCAAAGATTCAGAAAACATGTATTGAGACTCACTGATAGAAGTTACTTAAAACAATCCATTTTTTATTTATATTTATTTTTTAGTTTTTAAAATTTTAAGATATTTAATTGAAAAATAAAAATTGTGTATATTTAAGGTATATAAGGTGATGATTTTATATTTCTCTACATCATATGCTGATTACTGCAGTCAAATTAATCAACACATCAATCACCACCCATAGTTACCATTTGAGTGTGTGTGTTGGGGGAGGTGAGGACAAAATATCTCTCTTATAAATTTCAGGGAAACAATGGAATATCATTACCTATTTGTAGTATTTCACTACACTATATATTAGATCCACAGAACTTAATTATCTTACAATTGAAAGTACATACCCTTTGATTAACCTCTCCTCACTCACTCACCCCCAGCTCCTGGCAACCACCATTCTGTTCTGATTCTATAAGTTCAACTTAGATTCCACATAAGTAAATTCTGTTTCACAGTATTTGGTTTTCTGAGTCTACATAATTTCACTCTTTTAAGAATTGCTGATAGAAGTTACTTAAAACATTCCACTTTTTAAAAATATCCAGTTTTAAAAATATACATAAAGATATCTAGATGAGAAATAATAGAATTCCTTAGAAGACATGTTATTCCAAGAATGGCCATAGACCTTAGAGTCAGCTAGTCTTGGGATTTGGATCTTAGATCTGCTGCTCACTGAGCCCATGACCTTGGCTAACTTATCCATGCAAAGATTACATTTCCCTCTCAGTAAACTGGATAAAATAATATCCACCTTGTAGTAATGTTGTGAATATTATACATATCATCAGCATTATATTAAAATATTATTTATATATTAATGTATCAAAATAATAATTATTTTCATAAATAATGTAAAGTCCGAGGCATTGCAAACCATTAACAAATACATGTTCTTGCGCAGGCTATCCTGCACATCCCATCTACTTCTCCCAAAGTTTTCTGGCACTCAACCCCCACTGCCCAAATGTCAATTGCATTGGTATGTTTACAGTATTGATAGAATCTGACTTTTTCCCAAGTTTCAGTGAAAATGAATTTTGGAAGACAGGAATTAACTTACTCAACTAATCAATTGTGGATCATGCAGCATTTTATCTCTGTGTTTCCAGATTTTCCCAGTGTCTCGGGTGTGCTTTAGTGATTTGTGTGCACGCTCTATTTCTCCTACAAGATCATGTGTGCCTTCAGGGCAGGATGTGAGTGCTTTCATCATTGTATGCCCTGAAGAATCTCAGTGCCCTTCACATTGTTAGTACTTGAAAGGTTTGTTTAATGACTAAAAATGGATTTGATGAGACTCTCACAAGTATATTTTATATGTTTGCCACATATAATATGTACATTTAATTGATACACAGAAACACAATTTTAATGTTAAAAATCTTTAAGCTTTTTAAAAACTTTATGAGTATTATAACACTGTACATCGTTCTGTAAATCAATTTTGAGTGCAAATACAAGTTTTGGTGACTTATCTATATTGGTAGCTTATTGCTAATGAGGTTACTAACATCTTAGAGTTATCGAACATTTTTGTTTCCTATTCTATGTATGAGAATTTATAATCTTAAGCTTTTTGTTTGTTGAAATGTTTACTTGAAGGAAGTCTGTATATATTCTGGAAGCAACTATTTTATCTTGTCATACATACTGAAAACTCAGTTAGTAGCTTGTCATCTCATTTTAAAGTGATTTTTAAGAGGTTTTTAAATTTTAGTGCTGCCGAATTTGACAATTTTTAATTCACATTTATCTTTTAACACATATATCCAAACTTGGCCAGAGATCTTAAAAACAGTCACCTATATTTTCCTTAACATGCTAAAGCTATACTTTTACAGTTGGATTTTACTCCACCTAGATAGATTTTTTTTTTTTCTGCTGTAGAGTGTGAAATAGAAATAGGTTTGCTAACGCTTGTTAGATTACTAACTTTCCAGCACCAGTTTTTGAGCAGTCTATCTTTTCCCCATGGATTTACATTACCAATTCTGAGATATATGAAGTATCTATCTATGTACATAGCCTTATTCTGGTGTGTGTGTATGTTTAGGTGTGTGCATGTGTGCATTTGTGCCTATTCCTGTGATAATTCCATCGACTTAGTTACTACAGGCTGGCTTTAAATACTGACTTCTGGCATGTGATAAGATGACCTCCTTCCCATGACTGTTCTGGTTTGTGTTGCCTCTTCTCAGTATATGGTGCCTAGTAATTTGGAAAATTCGACCATATATGAAAGTATATTTATAGTTTTACTTAATTTTTTATTCAATCATTTCTAGACATTTGTATTAAAATGTTTCTAATGCATCTTTATTACATTTTTCTTAGATCACTTTGCTGTGACTAGCATGTAACATGATTTGTGAGATCCAGCATAAATTGAAATTGTTGGGCTCCTTGATCCAAAAGTATTAAGAATGTCAAGATGACGAGAGCAAAACATTAAGCCAAGCATTTCCTAGCTCTTCTAAATGCACAGCTGTCATTTCCTTGGAGCCAGTCCTCCTGTCCAGCCACATCCCTGTGGTAATTGCTATGAGCTCTTGAGTCATTTCTCACTGTTTTCCCTTCAGTCAGTCTGTCCTCCTTTTCTGGAGCTTCCATGCAACTCTATAGCCATTGCCTGTTCTTATTATTTGCCTTTATTGGCCTTTACTTTCTGAACTTCACATGTGGTGTCTTCAGGGTTAATAATCAGAGCTTCACAGTGCCCTATTGGCACAGTTGTTCTATCTGCCAGGTACATATATCTTGTCAGTAGCAATGTTGGCATAGTCAATACACATGCTACTGCTTAACTCTCAGGATTTATTTCCTACACTTTTCCATTTTGTGTAATGTCTTTACAACTTTTACATTCCATTGGCTATCTTTCTGTCCCTCAGAGAACTCATCATGCTTTCTGACTGAATACCTTTGTATTTTTAGTTCTTTCTGCCTAGAAGTTTCTTAAGCAGATCTGCATATGGCTAGCTTCTTTTTAGCATCTAGGTTTTGACCCAATGTCACCCTCCTCAGAAGCTTCCTTGGTCAACAGCACTTTCTAAAATTATATAATTTATTTACTTGCCAAGTCATTACATGTCTCTTCCTGTTAGAATGAAATTTGCCATAGAGGGAAGCCATACTTGTTTTGTTCAGCTCTATATCCCCTGTTTAGTTACTAAACATAATAAATATTTGTTAAATGGATTAATAAATCCTAGAGTTTTAGTAGATAGAGGAGATAATCAAGAACCTTCCAGGGGGCCGGGCTTGGTGGCTTACACCTGTAATCCCAGCACTTTGGGAGGCCAAGGCAGGTGGATCTCCTGAGGTCAGGAGTTTGAGACCAGCCTGGCCAACATGGCAAAACCCCATCTCTACTAAAAATATAAAAAAATTAGTTGGGTGTGGCGGTGGGTGCCTGTAAACCCAGCTACTTGGGAGGCTGAAGCAGGAGAATCACTTGAACCCAGGAGGTGGAGGTTGCAGTGAGCTGAGATCGTGCCATTGCACTCCAGTCTGGGCAATAACAGCAAAACTCTGTCTAAAAGAAAAGGAAAACAAACAAAAAACAAAGAACCTTCCAGGGGAAGAGTACAATACACCAGAGAGTGGAAAGAGTGTGGCATGTAAAAAAAAAAAAAAAAAAAAGAGGAGATTTTAGTGGACAGTTTCCAGAGCCTTGATATTGAAGCTATTGTTTTCTCATTTATACACTGACTTTCTTAAGGGTAGGGGACTGGATCTCATTTATCTTGATGACTTTAGATCTTAGCACAGAATGTCATTTATGTTGGGTTTTAGTTAATGGTTATTGAAATGAATAAACAGATTTCTCTTAAACATTATAAAAATGTATTATGGCTTTATTCTTAAGCCCAGGAGAGATTTCTTACCTTTTTGTCTTATTAAAAGAAAGCTCTTCTGCATTAGTTCAAGAAATTGTGTTTGAAAGCAGGTCACACAGGTGCTGCACTGTGAACAAACTCTGGCTTTGTTTTATCACCTGAGGTGGTATATAATAAATTCACCAGCTGAGGCTTATGATGTTGATTAGGGTGGAGATTCTCTTAACCATGCAAGTCTGTTAAATGACCTGTAAATTCATTTTTCATAAAAGCTTAAAAGGCTAACTATCTGGGCCTTCAGCCTCTCACATGACACCACTACAGCTGGACGTGGAAGGCAGTGTCACTACCCTCAGCAAATGAGGCATTCCTTGCAACTGCCTGACTCTGAAAGGTCAAAGGTACCCAAAGGCTTCCTCAGTATTTCAAGTGGCAGATCCATGTAGTATAGATGTATTTTTGTCAGACATGAGGCTTTAGTATGTGAAGTTCCTCTCACTCTCTTGGAGTGATTATAAAGGATGTAGATTGAGAATTGGATGTAAGAATAAATATTGTTTGCAATGAGGAGGGCAACAAGTTTCCTCAAAAGACAAATACTTATCACAATGAGTACTCACAGAGTAGTAGGTGATGTAAATATGGCTGCCCACATAGTCTTGAATATCTTTGAAAAGGGTGACAGAGGCTGGGCACAGTGGCTCACACCTGTAATCCCAGCACTTTGGGAGGCCGAGGCAGGCGGATCACGAGGTCAGGAGATCGAGACCATCCTGGCTAACACGGTGAAACCCCGTATCTACTAAAAACACAAAAAATTAGCCCAGCGTGGTGGCGGGCGCCTGTAGTCCCAGCTACTTGGCGGGCTGAGGCAGGAGAATGGTGTGAACCCGGGAGGCAGAGCTTGCAGTGAGCCTAGATGGCACCACTGCACTCCAGCCTGGGCGACAGGGTGAGATTCCGTCTAAGAAAAAGAAAAGAAGAAAAGGGTGACAGATTCAATTTTTTCCCTTTAGAACACTGACTGGCTATTATCTTAGAAAGTGAGTAAAGACCACTGGTCAGTTCAGAAGAATGGAAGATGGATTTTTTATTCACTTGCTGACACCTTTAACCTGTCTGTATTCTGATGTTAAGCAAAGATTAATTGAACACTTATATGTTCAAGATGGAAATTTAAACCTTTGATCTCAAAGGCTATAATATACAGTAGAAAAGATCTTGCAAGTAGAATAGTCACTGTAATACTTATGAAAGATAAGAACAAGAAAGAACAGACTTGGGCCACCTCAGTACTATCACAAAGTAAAATTCTATAGCTGTTTGAGGAGAGAGAGGTGAGCTCCAAGAGAAGTAGACAGTAAAATATCAATCACAATATCCGTCTTGCATGCCTTAGGGTTGAAAAACGTTTTAAAATAAGGGAAATGGAAAAAAATAAGGAAAAATAATCTAAGTATAACAGAGTGAGGGGCAACAGGATAGGAGGTGAGGGAAGGTGCAAAATATAGGCTCAAAATTAGAAGGACGCCTACTGGACTGAAACATGGGGATGATATATGAGTATTGGATGACAGCTTACACAGATTGGTCACAAAGAAATGATAGTGATGGTAGATGCTAGGCCTTTAATCACTAGATGATGATAAAGACTTAAATGTTAGACCTAAAACCATAAAAACCCTAGAAGAAAACCTAGGCAATACCATTCAGGACATAGGCATGGGCAAGGACTTCATGTCTCAAACACCAAAAACAATGGCAACAAAAGCCAAAATTGACAAATGGGATCTAATTAAACTAAAGAGCTTCTGCACAGCAAAAGAAACTATCATCAGAATGAACAGGCAACCTACAGAATGGGAGAAAATTTTTGCAATCTACCCATCTGACAAAGGGCTAATATCCAGAATCTACAAAGAACTTAAACAAATTTACAAGAAAAACTCAACCCCATCAAAAAGTGGGCAAAGGATATGAACAGACACTTCTTAAAAGAAGGCATTTATGCAGCCAACAGACACATGAAAAAATGCTCATCATCACTGGCCATTAGAGAAATGCAAATCAAAACCACAATGAGATACCATCTCACACCAGTTAGAATGGTGATCATTAAGAAGTCAGACGAGGTCAGGATATCGAGACCATCCTGGCTAACACGGTGAAACCCCGTCTCTACTAACAATACAAAAAAAATTAGCCGGGCGAGGTGGTGCGCGCCTATAGTCCCAGCTACTCGGGAGGCTGAGGCAGGAGAATGGCGTGAACCCCGGGGGGCGGAGCCTGCAGTGAGCTGAGATCGCGCCACTGCACTCCAGCCTGGGCGACAGTGAGACTCCGTCTCAAAAAAAAAAAAAAAAAGAAGTCAGGAAACAACAGGTGCTGGAGAGGATGTGGAGAAATAGGAACACTTTTACACTGTTGGTGGGACTGTAAACTAGTTCAACCATTGTGGAAGTCAGTGTGGCGATTCCTCAGGGATCTAGAACTAGAAATACTATTTGACCCAGCCATCCCATTACTGGGTATATACCCAAAGGATTATAAATCATGCTATTATAAAGACACATGCACACGTATGTTTATGGAGGCAATATTCACAATAGCAAAGACTTGGAACCAACCCAAATGTCCATCAAGGATAGACTGGATTAAGAAAATGTGGCACTTATACACCATGGAATACTATGCAGCCATAAAAAATGATGAGTTCATGTCCTTTGGAGGGACATGGATGAAGCTGGAGACCATCATTCTGAGCAAACTATCACAAGGACAGAAAAGCAAACACCACATGTTCTCACTCATAGGTGGGAATTGAACAATGAGAACACTTGGACACAGGATGGGGAACATCACACACTGGGGCCTGTTGTGGGGTCGGGGGAGGGGGAAAGGATAGCATTAGGAGATATACATAATGTAAATGATGAGTTAATGGGTGCAGCACACCAACATGGCATATGTATACCTATGTTACAAACCTGCACATTGTGCACATGTACCCTAGAACTTAAAGTATAAAAAAAAATGAATACACATATGGAAACATCATAAAAAATAAAAAAATAAAAACGTAGTAAAAAAAGGATGATAAGCCACTGAAAGATTTGGAAGAATAATTTTCTTAAAGGAATGCTTTAGAAAAAGTGATTTAGTGGCAGTGTGAAGAAGACAATGTAATTGAGAGGGAAAAGAGACAAAGAAAACCATCAGGATACCACTGAAATTATTCAGAACCAATTGGACTTTAAGATCAAGAACTATGGAAGCAGCATTTAAATACTGAAAGCAAGTAATAGAAAACAAAAACCAGAAAATAATTATCATATGAATGAGAGTTGGGAAGAAGTCACAATTTAGATTGTGAATGATTAGAATAGAATTCATCAAGTCCTGATTTGGAGAAAAAAGAAAACTTTTTTTCTCTTTTATTTTCCTTTTTTCTCCCTTTTTTCTTTTCTTTTCTTTCTTTTTTTTTTTTTTTTTTGAGACGGAGTCTTGCTCTGTCGCCCAGGCTGGAGTGCAGTGGCACAATCTCGGCTCACTGCAAGCTCCACCTCCCGGGTTCACGCCATTCTCCTGCCTCAGCCTCTCCGAGCAGCTGGGACTACAGGCGCCCGCCACCACGCCCGGCCAATTTTTTGTATTTTTTTTTAGTAGAGACGGGGTTTCACCGTGGTCTCGATCTCCTGACCTCGTGATCCGCCCGCCTCGGCCTCCCAAAGTGCTGGGATTACAAGCGTGAGCCACCGCGCCCGGCCTTTTCTCCCTTTTTTAAAAAAATCAATCTACCTAGTAAAATGGTGATATAAGAATAAAGAAGACATAATCCTTACTCACAAGTTTTAATAATCTAATGAGGGAGACCAACACGTAAATTTCATATAGTGTTGACTTATAAGTGCTAGAATAAAGAGTTGTGTAGCATGCAATGGAAACACAGAGGAGGAACATTTAATTAAGACTAGATATCTGTGAAAGTTTCCCAGAGGAGGTAATGAATGATATAAATTTTATTTGATAATTAAAAGATATTTAGAAAAAAAGGTTGAGGGAGGGCACAATATTCAGAGGATAAAGCAAGAACTTGTTGATACTTAGAGACATGGAACAAGATTATACCTTTGAGGAAAAAAACCCATGTCTCAACAGGTAGAGGAAAGCAAAGGGATGTTTGGTGATGGAAAACCATGCTTGCTGAAAAATTCTCCTCCTAAAAGGTAGGAGAGCCATTACATTTGGTTTTAGACATTTTAGGTTTGAGGCTTTAGCAGGAAAGAAGTTTAAAATGTCTATCAGGTAAAAATAAGCATGGGGAGCCTAATGAAAAAGCAAGATTGGGGCCGGGCACTGTGGCTCACACCTGTAATCCCAGCATTTCCTGAAGCCAAGGTGAGCGGATCATGAGGTCCAGAGTTCCAGACCAGCCTGGCCAACATTGCAAAACTCCGTCTCTACTAAGAATACAAAAATTAGCCAGGCGTGGTGGTGTGTGCCTGTAATCCCAACTACTGGGGAGGCTGAGGCAGGAGAATCGCTTGAACCCAGGAGGCAGAGGTTGCAGTGAGACGAGATCACACCACTGCACTCCAGCCTGGGTAACAGAGCAAGACTCCCATCTCGGGGAAAAAAAAAAGCAAGACTTGGGCTGTCAGATTTATGTCTAGGCATTACGCACAAAAAAAGATAATTATTAAGGATTGGAAATATAGTATTACAAGAAAGAGATTATGGTGCACAAAAAAAAAGCTTAGAAAAGAACCTTGAAAAATGTATGTATTTAGAAGATAGTGGCAAGATTTGATAGAGAATAAGATTTTTCTTAAAGTAAAAATATTAAGATTTAACAAGGCTTCAGGAAGAAAGGAAAAGTTTCAGGAATGAATGGATATTCAATACAGACAAACAATGTAGAGAAGTACTTGGCATATTACAATAAAATGTTTAGAAATAGTTAATAAGTCAATACAAAAGCTATGAATCACAAAAAGGTGATTGGATTGAGTAGTTTGGAGGTTACTGATGACATGAGAAAAGAATTTCAGTGAATAAACATGAGGGAAGATGAGTTTCAAGATATTAAGAAATTGGTTGCCTGGAAGGAAAGACAAGCCATGAGTATAGATAACTCTTTGATTACGTATCATAACAGTAAAAGCAACATCAGAAATACGTGACTGACAATTTTTAACATGGAAGATTATCCCTTCCATGTGTACACAGAAGCAGAGTAAAATTTGGAGAGTGAGCGAATAGGGGTATGAAAAAAAGAAGATAATCAAACAATAATGGTCCGGTGAATGTCTGACTCTGGAAAGCAGCAGCAAGTTATCTTTATTGTCCATAAGAAAAAATTATAAACGAAGATAGGTTAATTTTTGTATTGTGGTATGAACACTTAACATGCAATCTACCTCTTAACAAATCTTGTGCACTATACAATACTGTTAACTACAGGCACAATGTTGCACAGCAGATCTCTAGAACTTTTTTTATCTTGCATAACTAAAAGTTTATATCTGTTGAACAACAAATCCCTATTTCGCCCCTCCCCACCTCCAACCCTGGCAACCACCATTCTGCTTTCTGTTTTAATGACTGACTATTTTAGATATCTAATTTAAGTGGAATCATGCAGTACTGACCTTCCGTAACTAGCTTATTTCATTAAGCATAATGTCCTCCATGTTTATCTATGTTGTTGCAGATGGCAAGATTTCCTTTTTTTTAAGGCTACATAATATTCTATTGCATTCATAAACCACATGTTCTTTATCCCTTCATCTTTTGGTGGGTATTTAGTTGTTTTCAGATCTTGGCTATTGGGAAGAATGCTCCAATGAGCATGAAAATAAATACATTTCTTAGAGATCCTCATTTCACTTCTTCAATTATATACTCCCAATGATATTGCTGGATCATACAAAAATTCTATTTTTAACTTTTTGAGGAATTATTATACCGTTATTCATAGTGGCTGCACCATTTTACAGTCAGACAATGTAAAAAAGTTCTAATTTCCTCTCCTTCCTCACCAATACTTGTTATCTTCTTTATTTTTATTTTTTATACAGACATCTTAACATATGAAAGGTGATATTTCATTGTGGTTTTGATTTTCATTTCCCTCATGATTAGTGATGCTGAGCATCTTTTCATATCCCTGGTGGCCATTTATATGTCTTTTTTGAAGAAATGTCTATGTAAGATTTTTGCCTATTTTAAATTGTATTATTTGTTTTATTCTCTTTGTGTTGTAGGAGATCCTTCTATATTTTATACATTAATCTCTTATCAGATGGATGTTCTGCAAATATTTTCTTTCAATCTATAGGTTGCCCTTTCACTCTGTTGACTTTTTTTTCTGTGTAGAAGCTTTATTATTTGATATAGTTTTGCTGGTCTAATTTTGCATTTGTTGCTTATGTTTTTGGTCTTCTATACATTAAATCATTGCCATGTTCACTGCAAAAATCCTTAACAAAATATTAGCAAACCAAATTCAATAGCACATTAGGAGGACACCATTACCAAGCAAAATTTATCCCAAAAATTCAAGATTGTTTTCAACATATGCAAGTCAATTAACATGATACAGCATAATAACAAATTAAAAGATTAAAATAACATAATTATTTTAATAGATGCAGAAAAAAATTGACATATTCAACACATTTTTATGATAAAATCTCTTAAACTAGGTAGAGAAGGAAAGTAGCTCAACCCAATAAAAGCCACATCTGAAAATCCCACTGCTAACATCATTCTCAATGGTAAAAAACTGAAAGCTTTTTTCTCTAAGATCAGGAAGAAAGCACAAAAACCCACTCTTGCCACTTCAAGTTGACATAGTACTGGAAGTTCTAGCCAAGCAATTAATCAAGAAAAAGAAGTCAAATAATCAGAATCAGAAAGGAAGAACTAAAATTGTCTCTATTTTCAGAAAACATAATCTTACACGTAGAAAATCCTAGAGACTCCAAAAAAATGTGTTAGAACTTAAAACAAATACAAATAAAAGTTTCAGGATGCAAAATCAGCATACAAAAAGCAGCTGCATTTCTATATAATTGTAGAAATTATATTAAATATCAACAGTAATATTAAATTATGTGAAAATGAAATTAAGAAAATAATCCCATTTATAATAGCATCAAAAAATAAAATTAATTAGGAATAAACTTCACCAGGAAGGTGAAAGATTTGTACACTGAAAACTATATATCACTGATGAAAGAAATTTAAAAAGATATAAACAAAGAGAAAAGCATTCATGTTCATAGATAGGAAGATTTAATATTGCTAAAATGTCCATACTACCCAAAAGGATCTACATATTCAATGCAGTTCTTCTCAAAATCTCAGTGACTTTTTTTTTTACAGAAAAAGAAAATACAATTCAAAAATTCATATGGAACTAAAAGACCCTAAATAGCCAAAGCAAAGGACAAAGATGGAGACATCACACATTCTGATTTGAAAACTATAGTGATTAAACCCGTATAGAACTTGTGTAAAAACACACATTTAGATGGAACAGAATAAAATGCTCAGAAATAGATCCAGGCATATTCAGTCAATTAATCTTTGACAAGGGTGCCAAGGACACACAATGGCAAAAGGACTATCTCTTCAACAAAAGGTGTTGGGAAAACTGTATATTCACATGCAAAATAATGAAACTGGACCCTTGTCTTACACCATACACGCACAAAAAAATCAACTCAAAATAGACTAAAGATTTAAATCTAAGATCTGGAGCTGTAAGCTGTTAGAGGGATAGACTGATTTTTAATGTAGAGGGTTTTGTTTGTTTCAGTCTTTAAAAAGTTGAAAAACACCAAAATATTTAGCCTCCAAATTCCCTGAGAAAATGGACAGAATTTGGTGACAGTTGTAGAGTACAGGGGCAAAAGAAATGTTGAAGATGCAGCCATCAATTTTGGCTTGACAACTAGGAAAATGAATTTTTTTTTTCAGATAAGCAACAAAGAAGTTTCATTAGGTTTGGAAAAACAAGAATTCTGCTCTTAGTGTAGTGAGTTTTAAAACCCCCTGGAGATATAGAATAAATATTTAAATATGTGGAGGTCAGGAGATAGATTTAATTCAGAGACACCTATCTGGTCATCATTCATGTATTCAATCAATATATATTGAGTACCTACTGTATGTCAGTCAGTGTTCTAGGCACAAAATTACTCTCAGGGAGATTACATTCTGGTGGGGCTTTTAAAAGCAATAGAAGGAAATAAATTCACTCAAGAAAAATATGCATTCTAAGAGAAGGAAATGTGAGACTGAACACTATGGACTTTAAGAGACTGCTAAGTGGCAGAGTCAAGTCACTCCAGCCAAGCTTACAAAACCCATAATTAATACATATTTTCAATTTTTGCCAGTGAGATTCTGTGGTTGAAATAGCAAACTGACATATTAACTAAGATAAAGATGAAATGATTTTAATATATTTAGTAATAAAAAAGTGTGTGTGTGTGTGTGTGTGTTTTAATGAGGTATTATAGCAAGAGAGGATTTAAGCATATTGAAGCTCTAAAAGATTCTCTAATAGTAGTGTCATTCAATTGATTTTTTTCAAATATTAAAGCACTTAATAAGAAAAACATGCATGATGCCACATGCATTCTTTTCTTTGATTACTTTTAATTAATTAGATTAACAATATTAAATTTTAAAAAGTCTATATGTGGTATAATTCCTTATACACACTGATATCATAGCTGAACATTAACAAGAACAGATTAAAAGATATAATTAAATTCATTAAGCTTGCATTACAACTATTGGAATCCATTGAGTTTGAATTCCATCTACCTACTGACTCGAGCTTACTATCCTAGCATCTACCAGCTGCAGGCACATATATGCTACGGGGTAGGAGTAGTTACTTAATGCTATTAGATCATGAAATGAATTATTTTGATTTGTTTGTGTTTGTATTTACATGTTGTTGTGTTGTTATCGTGTGTTTCCACAGAAAATTTCTGGATGGCTTAAGTTAATGAACTACTATTAAGTTAATGAACTACTATTAAGTTAATGAACTACTATGACCCACAGACAATTATTGAACAGCAGAAGTCTAGAGACTCTTGAAATCTATCTGATTTCAAAGACAATATATGTTGTCAAACCTCTGTTTGAATCCTTAGGTAATGCTTTTTAGTTCATTGACCTTGAAGAGACCCTTAGAATCCTTCTTGTTAAGGCACAGAAACATACACACATACATTTTTATTATTAAATATATAAAAAATTGTTTAGTCTATCTTACTTAATATGTCAGTTAGCTATTTCAACCACAGAATCTCACTGACAGAGAGAAAATATTTATTAATTATGGGTTTTCTAATTCTGCAAATGTCATTTTATTTATTTGAGAAATAGTAATTGGATTATTCAAGAATTTGTTACAGGGCTAAATGTAGCAGTTACAAAAGGGTAGCTATTAACACATATAATGCCATCATCTGGCCACACATGTTCTCCCAATGTAAAGAAAACAAAATCAAATTTGCTTACCCTGATATTTTAAATACTAAGAAATCTAAAAGGATTTGAAATACTAAGAAATCTAAAAGGTTGAGAACTATGTAATATTTTGTTTAAATATTAGAATGTTTTTTTCTAATTATACAAAAAAATAAACAGTAGTAGAGAATAAAAAGCCACAAAATCAAGGTCAAATAGGGGAATGAAAAATAGTTATATTGGACAGATATGTAAATAGCTTCATATTTCATGTGGTATAATTACAGTGCTTGTGGAAAAATGAGATGTACAAGAAATAATTTTCAAATACTGTTTCTTTGTTTAAGTGATGAAAAATTAAGCTGTGTGATTGGCTACTTTAAAAGAAAGGGGGAATCCTGAGAAGCAAAATGTCCATTTTCATTCTGGATTAATGATTCACTTTCCAAGTGTGAAATTAGATAAATACATATTCCTTCATGCAGAGCTAACATTTTGAAATGCCCAGGGATTTTTGACAGTGTCACACAGTGTCTGTTTTTCTTTTCTGCTTATTTTCCATAATTTTTAGAATGGTGTCAAAATGTTTGTCACTAAAATGGAGAAAGAAGGAGAAAAGAGGTTTTATCATTCACAAAAAAAACTTACTAAAAGTTACTTATGAAGACCTCTGCTTCCCTGACACAGCAGATGAAAAGCAAAAATCTGTTTTTGTGCAAATTAAGAGGGACTTCTGTTTTAGTAATTCTTGAAAAAAGATTTATATTAGCCTGTCTTAAGAGAGAGCACATCCTTATCCTCTGATTCATCTTCTCCACGTTTTCCAGTATTATTTTTGGAAATTGCAGCAACTGAACAAAAAACATGACCTTAGAAACGTAGTGAACACCAGGCTCTCTTAGAAGACATTTTAATAAGAATTATATTTGCTTCTGAAAAAAAAATGTCATAGAAGACAACAATACAATTAAGTGCCTGGTTTTGTGCACATTTACTATAATTTGTTTTGTCAAGGAATGTTTTACTGAGTCCCTTCACAATTTTGATAAGAATAAGGAAGTTCTGCCACCTTGAAGATATTTTCAGAGCAGAGCAAATGAACAATGAAAATGTCAAACCAATCTTGCACCAGAAAGATGCTTTTGTTGTTGTTGTTATGCAGGAGTTTTATGATGCCGCTGGACATTCCCCTTACCATGAGAGGGAAAAAGATGCAGCAATTCCAGAATACATAGTACACTTCATCAGGAGGAAAAAAAATCCTTTTGGGGCCACTACTTTATCTTGTGTGTACAGTAGTCTCCTGGTTCATTTTAAGCAGTGACACAAAATTCTATGTGTCTAATCTAAGGAAAGAGGGTGAGTTATTCATACCCTGGATACAGAATCAAATCCTATGAGATCTGTTGGAATTCGATAATAAATATTTACAGACCTTGCTGATTCAGTATTCAATTTGACACATTTGGATAAAGCCAACATCTCCCAGCTGTTTCCCAACAAGGTGGCTAGGGAAGCAAAGTTGCCCTGGAGAAGCCCCAACAAAAGAGCTGACATTTTAGCAATTTTGAAGGGGCACTTTTGATGACCCAGAAAATGCCATTCCAATGAATGCAAGAATAGATGTCGCCAGGTCAGACGGAGTATTCTGGCATCTGGAGACCACCTAGGTAAGATTGGCCTTCCTTGCTCTGGAGGAATACACCAGGAAGCCCTCCAACATGGTTGAAAATGTTGGTAGAAAACCTTGGTTTTTATAGCTCACCATTTTAAAAAGCGAGAATGCATTGCCATTGAATTTTTGCCTTCTAAGAAGGAATTTTTCTTGAGAGAAAGTTGTCAGCTCATGTGTAGTATTTCCAAGGTCTGAGAAAACACATATTTGTCGGCCGGGAGCGGTGGCTCAAGCCTGTAATCCCAGCACTTCGGGAGGCCGAGGCGGGTGGATCACGAGGTCAGGAGATCGAGACCATCCTGGCTAACACGGTGAAACCCCGTCTCTACTAAAAATACAAAAAATTAGCTGGGCGTGGTGGCGGGCGCCTGTAGTCCCAGCTACTCGGGAGGCTGAGGCAGGAGAATGGCGTGAACCCGGGAAGCGGAGCTTGCAATGAGCTGAGATCACGCCACTGCACTCCAGCCTGGGGGACAGAGCAAGACTCCGTCTCAAAAGAAAAAAAAAAAAAAGGAAATACATATTTGTCTTGACCTTAGTTCTCATCAGAACTGGTGTGAATGCCATAATTTTCATTTTTCCCGTAGGAAATAAAGAGGGTGAGGAATAATAAGTAAAGCGACATTAAGTATTCTTTGAGATGCTAACAGATTATATTCCTGTTTCCATCCCTGTTGCAGGCCCTGTATACCCCTTAAACACAAATAATCACACTTATACATAATAATCATCTTAAGAACTACATAGTTTAGATCTCACATTTCAAGAGCCTTTCTCTCCCTCTGGATCAATTCTGACAAAGACACTTGGATAAAAGAGAAGTCAATGGCTTCATTCAAACCAACCAATAAGAAAGATTTATTTACCATCTTCTCTAAAAACAAACCTCCAGACAAAGAAAGTATCAGATGGCAAGCTAACTCTTCCTCTGAAGGTTCCTCTTTCTTATTTTTCGTTGCTTCACTGGTGGTTGAGTGACAGTGTCAGTTCTCTGTCCAACAGACAGCAAAATAAGATGGTTAACAGCACTTAGTGTTCGTGTCCTAGAGCAGAAAGAGTAGTGAGGAGAGAGGCTGACAAAGGTATCTTACCCTCAGTAATGAACTACATGCCAAATAGAAATCACTATAACCCTCTGGGTCCCTATGGTAACTTGGTAACTATTATTTCTATTCAATGGAAAGACTTAGCTAGCAGAAGAGTTCAGTTACACAATCAAATGACTGAAGATATTTCATAAAGTTAGTCTAACAGTGGTTAGGTTGGTTTTGAGATGAGTCAAATATTATTGAAGATGTTCCTGCTATCTTCCATTGTTTTATTTTAATACCAATAGCAAATATGTATCGTATGCAGAAATTATACATACACACTGTTCAACTTGAGAAATATCTACCTGGGAATTTTCAGCATTTTTTTAAAAGTGCTCTTTTGAAAGATAACTTTTATGCCCATTTAATTAAAATACAACATTCATTTGGATATATTGCAGTCAAATCGTGTCATAGATACATATCTGCATATAGTCCACCAGATATCATTTTGAAGAATATATCATGAAGTTTTGTCTCGTCTTTGAACTAGATGACTAACCAATTGTCCATTCTCCTAATTCTGATATGGGCAGCTGTTAAACTCCACTGACTGATGTTTTATGCTTTATAAATAAATAAATAAAAATATATATAAATGACGATTTCTTGATTCTTCCATTTGTTCCAGCCCTCCTGAGATCATTTTGGCTCTTTGGTCATTGGCCAACTTTCTGCTATTGGCAGAATGCTGGATATTAAAAAGTATCATATTCATATACAAATCACCTGCACCTTAAAAAAGAAATAAAAAATTGTTCGTTATCTAGTCTACAAAAAAAACATAGCCTCCATCTTTTAGACCACTTTCTCGAAACTATCTCACTTATTTTTTGGATTTTTTCCCAATTCATTCCTCTGTTGATGCTATTAGGACTCAATTTTTTCTCTTATCTCTAAAAAGAAGAAATCTTAATTTGGATCAACTTTTCTCTTTTCTTTAGCACCAGATAAGTATTCTTGTCTATGTGTGTAAGTATGTTGGGTGTGAGTTCTGCTGAAGACAAGAGATCAGGTGGTAAGGTAAAAATATTTATTTTTCTTTCCTCAGCGTGGGGGATCTTACATGGCTGATATACCTCAGGGAAAGACTTTAATTTTCCACAGATTAAAATCTCACTGGCGAATATTTGCCTAGGTATTATAGAACAGTGCCTCATGCTTAACAGACATAGTAATTACCTTGGAACTTGTTAAATTCTTGTCTTTAGACAACACATTGAGTAGTATGGTAACAGTATGTGTTCCTTAAATATTTCATAATTTATTCTTTTATATTAAAATTATGTAATCATCCCATTTTTAGAGGGTCCCAAAGAGTATTCTGTGGAATACTAGTTTTGTTCTAAAAAAAATTTGGTCATAAAATTTCAGGAAATATTTACGATTTTCTCTTTATTCGGCCTGCATAATATTTTAGAAAATAAATTGATTTTTTTTTTTTGAGATGGAGTTTTGCTCTTGTCCCCCAGGCTGGAGTGCAATGGCATGATCTCGGCTCACTGCAACCTCTGCCTCCTGGGTTCAAGCAATTCTCCTGCCTCAGCCTCCCAAGTAGCTGGGATTACAGGTGCCTGCCACCATGCCCAGCTAATTTTTTTGTATTTTTTTTAAGACAAGGTTTTGCCATGTTGGCCAAGCTGGTCTCGAACTCCTGACATGAGGCGATCCATCCGCCTCAGACTCCCAAAGTGCTGGGATTACAGGCGTAAGTCACCGCAGAAATATTTTCAAAAAATCAGTTATTTTACGTAAAATTGTTGGCTTTCAAGTTCCTCTTGAAAACTCAGATCATCAGGCAACACTGACCCCACTTTACTCCGTGATAGTAATGCCATTTAGGTAGGGAAGTCACTTTTCATTTTGCCTCAGAACCTACTAATCCATCCTGCCACAATTCTGTTCTACTTCACTCATTTATATTGCTTCCTTCTCCCTGTAGGCTCTTGATTTTGTTATTCCATGGAGAAACCTTGTGTGCCTAGCTATGTCCAATTTTCTCCTTTCTAGAAGGATGCCAGTTATATTAGATTAAGGGTCACTGTACTCCAGCATGGTCTCATCTTAACTCTTTAATGACACCATTTGCAAATAAAGTCACATTATGAGATACTTTACAATGGCCATTATTATTCTTTCTGCCTGGTGACCATTTGTTCCCATTTGAGGGCTACATTCAATCTGGAAACTGCAGCTATCTATCAATATATTAACTATAGTGGTTATTTGTTCAATAAATACTTAATAATCAACCTATTGTCTTATATGAATGCATAACACTCACTCACAAAAATAATTTTGAGGTATCCCAACTAGCGTCCTCCAATGTCAAGTATGGTGTGTCAATTCTGGACAAGCCAAGCAATTGCTCGTCAGCAACTGAGAAAAATCTGCAGGTATGGAGATGACTTACAGTATACCTTATAAGTCAAAGCAGAATTGTTTTTCCTTAGGACAAAGCAAAAGGCAAAATGGATGGTTAAAATAAATACAAACCATGGACTGGTGGAAGAAGGAGGGATGAATAGGCGGAGCACAGAGGACTTTTAGGGCAGTGAAATTATTTTGTATGATACTATAATGGTAGATACGTGTCATTATACATTTGTCAAACCCATAGAATGTACAAAATCAGCCGTGAACCCTAATGTCAACAATGCACTTTGAGTGATAATGATGTGTTAATGTAGCTTTATTGATTGTAATGAATGCACAGCTCTGTAATAGCGGGGAGGTTTGTATGTGTAGGGGCAGGAAGTATATGAGGACCCTCTGCACTTACTGCTTAGTTTGGCTGTGCACCTAAAACAGCTCTAAACAATTAAGTATTTTAAAAATAAAAATAAATAAATGCATCTATACAAAGATCAAAATCAGACATATAAGTGTTGTAAGCATAAGAACATAGTCATTCAGAATCTGACTTGGAAAAAAGAACCATCAGACCAGTGCATCCTTATGTTGTTTCATCTGAAGCAACATACACAACCTTATCTTTGACACTGCGTGGAAATAAATATGTCCAGAATAGTAGTTTGTAGGTATGGAGATGACTACAAATAATAAAAGAAAAATGCAATAAACAAGAAGTGAGGGGACCTGTGTTCCAGTCCTGCCCTAGACACGAACTGCCATCATCTCCACAGTGCTTGCCTCTTAATCTTTCTGAATCTGTTTCCTTGTCTAAAAATAAAGTACAGAAAACAATTTTTAAGATCTTTTACAAAGATTCGAATTTAAAATCTATGAATGAAAGTACACAGGCTTAAATGATTACTAGTGCCATTATCAGTTGAAGATTCTGGACGGATTAGACAAGGGATGGTAATGGAGGTGCAAGGAGGGTAACAGGAGAAAATATGGTAGGCAGCATCTTCCACAACTGCAGAGGAAAGAGAGTTTATGCCAAAAAGGGCAGAGTTTAAGCTCTCATACTACAAGCTACAATTTAGGTGACCTCTGAGTCAGTTATTTAAGGTGTCTGATCTTTAGTTTCCTCATCTATGAAATGTAGATAGCAAAACCTACCTCAATGAGTTACTATTAGGGCATATGATTGAATTTATAAAATAAATTCTAAATAATAATAACATAGTAGATAATATGAATTGAATGCCTTCTATGTGACAGCTGCTCTTTTAATTGTAAAGTTTCTCATTATGCATAGGAATCGAATAAAATAGCAACTATTATTGGCCCATTAAACAAATGAGGAAATTGAAGGACAGATAGGTCATGTAACTCGCCCAAAGCCACAGGCTAGTAAGTGGAAGAGTCAAGGCCAGGCTGTTGTGATTACAGTCTGTTTTTAACCAGGCTGACATAATCCTCTTTCCCTGAGTTCTCTTACATCGTCTTCTGTCCCATATGCTTTGGTATGAATGTTGGTGTACTGCCAAAACTCATATGTTGCAACCTAATACACAATGTAATAATATTAAGAGTCTGGACCTTTAGAAGGTGATGATGTTATGAGTGCTTTGCCCCCATGAATGGGATTAGTGCCCTTATAAAAAAGGCTTGAGGGAGCCGATTTGCTCCTTCTGCCATGTGAGGGCACAGCAACGAGGCACCATCTTTGAAGCAGAGAGAGAGCTGTCACCAGACACTGAATCTGCTGGTGCCTTGATCTTGAAGGTTCCAGCCTCTAGAACTGGGAGCAATAAATTCCTGTTGTTTATGGACTACTCAGTTTAAGGTATTTTGTTGTATCAGTAGGAATGGACTAAGATGCTATGCTTCCCGTAACACCAGTTTAGGAAATTTACAGAACTCATATATTCCAAGTACGTAACCCTTTTACTATTGTGACTAATTCTATCATACAGAATCCACTTTACACACTGTCCATCTTGTGAAAAAGAAAATATTACAATATATACAATATTATTTTATAAACTATTACTTCAGTAGCATGAAATGTTTGTAAACTTCCTGAAAAAGTGTGTTATAATAACAAATATTTGGTCTTTGTCCCTGCTGCCTGGCACAGAGCACCTAAAACCTTTGACATTTCCTGAATGAATGTCTTTTGTTAGTCCTAAGAATTCCCTTTTGATCATACTTGAGTTTATGAAAATGATGTAATTTAGGGTGGAGCTCCTCTATAGTCTCAGGATGAGAAACTAGGGGATGGTAGAGGCAGCTGGATATTAAGCTTTTTATAAATCCTTGAACAATGAGTTTTCAAGAGCTTCCAGGTTGGTGAATACATCAAGGTGCTGAGAGGGTGGCAAGCCTGGACAGGCATGGAAGCTTCACCCTTCAAGCAATATTAATTAACCATGCTGTTATTAAATGGAAATCAGTAACTTTTCCTGAGCCCACACAATGTAGAACAGAAACTGGAGTGCTGGTAGGGACAGCTATATTTTGTTTTATTTTCTGTGCTATAGCCCTATATGGAGACTGGAGTTTATGGTGAAAACCTGTGATCTTTTCTCAACTACAAACTACTGGTAATTTAGACTAAAACACTTCCCTTTGAAGGCCATTTACCAGTGTGTTATTGGACATTAACTGAATCTACCTCTATGACTGAAGGACATAAAATGATCTTGAAATCTGAACATGATTTTTTGGATGATATTGAAGAAATTTCTATAATAAAATGGAAAGAGTTTATACAAAATCATGTTACTAGGAGAACACAAGCAAGTACTCACCCCTTTTCCTCTAGGATCAACTTTGGAACTGCAGGAGGAACTGCCAGACTTTTCTGTCACATAGACAATACCTTACAAACAGCACTAGAATGACCAACCATGAGCTGTACAGTTTGTAAATGAAAGTTCCAAGGCAAACAAACAACATCTTGTTTGCAAGGTTACCACTCTGACCAAAAATAGTAAAACCAAGTCAGATTGGCAGGCTGAATTTCACGCTGGAAGTGATGGAAGAACTGAAGAGCTGTAAAAACTTTTATGTTTGGGTTTTTACTGACCCATCAGAGGTGGCCAATAGCCTGGACATATGGTCAGTTGGAAGGGCAATAGAACACTGGCCTATTGAAGGAATGCCCATATGTGGGGCATAGCCCTGTGGAATTCACTATGGGCATTTGAGGGATGCATTTAAGTAGGTCAGATCAATGTCTACTGGAAAAACTCCTTTCCAGTTTTGGAAGAGGATTGGAACCATCAAGTGGATATTTTGTTGTACTTCCTTGAGTCCATGACATGGGTGGACCTTAGATGGTTGCAATAATGCAAAGATAGGCTAAATCTAGACATATTATTCTTGCACCCTCCAAAATGTCAAAGACCAATAAGAACTATTTTGTTTGCCAATAAAAGAGACAAATACTGCAGGCAGATTCCCCAGAGGAAGACTCTGAACACAACTAGCAAGTCAGACTGATTCTAGTATGTCTAAAGGGCTACAAATGGGTCTCGACAGGAATAGACACTGACTTCAGTATGGTCTTTGCTTATCTGGTGATAGACGCAAATATTTAGAGTGCTACACAAAACTAGAACAGAAGATATTGCACCAAGTTGCAAGGCTGACCATTATTTCTTCAGACCAAGGAATATGCTATATAGCTTATAATGTCCAACAATCGGCAGAGAGATATATTCCTCAAGGTAATAGATTGATAGAGAAATGAAATGGGCAATCGAAACTTTGGTTTTCTAAAATTGGGGGAAATAAAGGCATGAAGGGCTAGCTTATACACCTTCGTGAGGGTGTGTTCACACTCAGCAAGAGTGGGGCTAAGAAAGTGTCCCCAGTACATATATTATTCTGTTTTTCTGGTGCATCTGGGAAAGAGAGGGTGGGGAAGCATGCTGGCATGATTACAGTTTTTTTTAAGGTAAGAGTTTGCTGATATGATAACTATACATATATTTTAAAAATTTATTTTGCACATCTCTTCGACTTTTCTTTTTCTACCTGATTCAGTGGTCACAAGACCAGGCCTGCAACTACAAGTGCAGGAAACAGAGATGACTCCTAAGCAAGAAACTATCTATATTATTAAGCCTTTATATCAGAATTCCAAAGGGCCACAGGAGGTGAATTGTGCCTTCATCCCATCTGGCAAAATTGATTTAAGTGTTAAGAAATAAAAATAAAATCCTAAGTACCCCAACTGATGTAACAGACCCCTTCTTGGCCAAGGAGACCACAGAGAAACCTTAAAAATTGAGTTTCCAGCCATGAAGGGACGGGAGGTTGGACACACCTTGTTATACCCCCTCCCTTGCTAACTGCCATTAAACTTTCTTTCCAAGAGTTAAGCCGAAACCAACCCTTTCAAAAGACTTGCTGTACCACTGAGTTCAACCAACTGCCTGATGCTGCTGTTGGACTCTCCTCCGCTTGTTCAGGTTTTGACACAATAACTGACCAGCATTCCTTCCTGATATGTGACCAATGACTGGTTCTGGCTGGTTCACAGAGGCATGAACAGCTAGCTCTGTGTCCTTTATTTCACCTTTTGATATATAGAGCTCAATTTTACTGCATTTAAATGTTAAGTCATCACTCCAAAGTGAACATGGGATGTACGTAACATGCATGTTTGCTTACTACATATGTACTCACTCCTACTTCACAGATATTTATAGCTCCTCCTATAATCTGCTGAATATGTATTCTGAACCATTGCATTCAGCATAAGTTTCTGTCTCATCCTCCCTCCTTCAAAGTATATGCTTTTGGTTTCTACCAGAGACTATACTTCCCAGCCTCCAGGGTCACCAGCCTGAAGCCTGCAACCCTTTATAAACAAATACAGCTCTCTTTTATAGATCTACAGATCTTGTGATCTTCATGCCAACATATTAAATGTAGCTATACTGCCTAGTAATCAAAGTGTCCCACTAGTTCTGTGTCTATTTAACCCTACTCTGGATGGGTAGTAATGAACTCAGGGAAAGGCACTTGCTAGACTAGTATTGCTGCCTGCAATCTAGACCAGTATAGTGATTGTACCTAAAGTTTTTTCCAAAGTTGGAAAAGTTTGGCTATAAATGCAGAAAAGGAGAAATAGTAGTTGAAAGTAAAGTAATGAGTAAATGTATTAAGTAATGAGAGAAATCCAATATTAACTCAACATCTTGGAAGAGGCCCAGAACAAAAGATATTTTCTCTTAGCTCAATTCTACCAGATGCATGAAAAGATGAGGCAATGTATTGCTGAGACCACTTCCTGCTTTGGGAACCCAACAAGATTAAAAGGAAGCTTGCAAACCTGAATGGTCTTGCCTGGGAGCCATGTCTATATGATATAATAATGAACTGGACTAATAACTAATGACCAAATGAGACTCTAATAATGTAACAATATCTTTTAATTGCTATGAGCCTTTCGTTATAAAAGATCCATCGTCAAAAACCAGGAGTGGTATATGGCATAATAAGAAATATATTTGCTCTTTGTCTCTGCCTCCTTGTGCAAAAACAGTTGAAATTTCCCGAGTGTTGGAAGTGTGTTTTGTTATTCATATAGAACCCCTGCTGATCACATCTGACTTTATGCTAATGAAGTAACACAGGTGGAGGCCAAGCTTCAGGATGGGGCTGGACACCAGAAAAACTAAGTGACAAAGTAGAGTATTGGAAATTTCAGCCTCAACCACCAATCTCCAGGAAGGGGAAGGAAGGTAGTGCCTGGAGATTAAGCTCCATAAAAACTTCTTGAACAAGATTTGATGAGCTTCTGGGTTGGTGAACACATCAGTGTGTTGGAAGGTGGCACACGCAGAAAGGGCATCGAAGTGACACATCCTTTTTCCTTCCCCACACCTTGCCTTATGCCTCTATTCCATTTGGCTGTTCCTAAATTGTGTCCTGTATAATAAACCAGTAAACACAAGCAGAAGTTTTCTGGGTTTTGTGAGCCATTCTAGCAAATTTTTTAACCTTAGGAGGGGGTTGTGGGAACCACAGATGTATAGCTGGTCAGCCAGAAGTACCAGTGACAAACTGAGACTTGGAACTGATGTCTGAAGTGAGGACAGTCTTGCAGGACTGAGCCCTTAATCTGTGGGGTCTGTACTTTCTCCAGGTAGTTAGTGTCTGAATTGAAGTGAATTATTGGACACCAACTTGGTGTGCAGAGAATTGGAGAATTGCTTGTTGGTGTTGGAAAACACCCCAGAAAAAGTAATGTAAACTTACTAGGTAATAGCATTTTGGAGTTGTGGAGAACTCCAGTAATCAGCTAAATCCAATAATTACTTAATGTAGATGAGGTAACCAAGGCAGAAATTGTAAAATGGCATGTCCGGGTTCATATAGTTAATAGAAAGGGGTAATTTTTCCCCAGACATTCATCCTGTTATTCTTAAAATTTTTAACACAATCATCACTTGTAAAGATTGACATATTCTCAAATTGTATTATGTGTAACAAAGAAATCAATAAATGAGTCCAGAACATACACTTTTAACATATTTGAAAAGAATAATTTCAATGATCCTCTGACTGGTAAAATAACCCATTCTTTACAAGTCTGCCATATTTTAATGACGATTAATTCAATGGCAATATTCATTTTGTAGCTTAGAAAACAGAGAGCTAGTGCTATGATTATTTTATGTTTCAATTCATATTTTTGCCTTTTTTAATTTCACTGTGATTTTTATTAACTGATTCTTTCTTAGAGTTGTTTGAATGTGAGTGTTCACTGAATACTTAAATTCAGGACAGTCACTGGTTGTATTCCTGTTGCCTTGTTTATTTTTAAGTCACAATTCTGGTACTGCATGTTTTTATTTAATCAATAATCTGTCTCCTTCATAAGTGCTTTAAACATAAAATCATAAACATATATGTTTTCCAGGTTGACCTGAATAGTTACAAACATAACTTAATCTGTACAATTGCAACTTTTTTCCTTCCACTATATTTACCTAAGAGGCTGAACAGCTGTCTCTCAAGCAAACAATGTAGTCTTTACCATCCTGACACAAGAGTATTATATCTTTAAAGGGAACTCTAATAGGTACTAAATGTCAAAAATGCACTTGAAAACTCTTAAAAATTCAACTTGAACTAAAATAACCAAGAAAACCTAATATTAAGACTTATGTCTCAAAGAAAAATAATTGACAACTCTACTCTACCCAGCCTATCTGCCAGAAAATTTTACTTGGAATTCCTAAGATGTCTTCACCTTAAGTACTCCCTTAAGAAGCTTATTTAAGTGAGTCCCTTTGTAGTTAAAAACCTATTTTCCTCTCCCTTACAATTAGAATAATATGTGATTGCATGGCAATGGCTACTATGGCCATCCAGACATTCCTTTGTGCTGGTATTGCTTACATTTCAGTTTTAAAACATGTGCTTTTCTCCAGTATGCTTTACTTTCAATAATTCCAACTGCATTATTTTCTAGTATGAAAAACCAGAATACATTATTGGCAGCCTTGCATTCTAAAGGGATGCAATTGATTCTTAGGATAAAAGAGCCTCTATCCAACATACTTTAGCATAAGCAGGTATTATGCGCCACATTCCTTAGGACAGATGAAACCCACAGAAACACAAATTTAGATGTATATCTCAATGCTGCAGTGATGGTTTCCCGTACATAGAAAGTAAGATGCAAATAAATACACCATTTAGGGCTGCCACTACTGAGGCAGCTGTGGGAAGACAGCCACGTTTTTTCTTAATTAAAATTTTTTACTTTGCTTCAGTTAGTCAATTTAACACTCTTCAAGAGGCATAATGTATATGGTGAGCTAGTATTTAAACAGTGAGAGCAGCTTAACATTCAGATCCTGCAGACTGTCTGACAGTCTTTTTGGAAGAATCTCTAAAGACTAGGTGGTATCTTTAATTGTGAACAAATAAACATTAGTCTGGATCCTGTGAACAATTCAACAGATGAAATGCGGCAGAAGTTTTCTCTGCAGGTAGGTTAACAGCTAATGTCAAATACCTCTCCATCTTCACATCTTAGAAAAAGCCTTATAGCAGACAGGTAGAATAATTTTTTTCTGTCGTGAATCTCCAAGACCTGAAAACATCTGTTTTTCATAAAAAATGTGATGCATGCCAAAGGCTAGGAACCTCTCACTCTCTAAGATACAAAGCTTTTGATCCTTTGAAACAACACTGTTTCATTTTATAAGATGTATTTAAACTATCTCCTATCTTATTTCTCTGAAGCTGAAATCATTGGAAAAATTAGCCCTCTAAATTTAATTGCCTATAATTTTGCTATCAAAACGGCCCATCAAAGTGCTCTACAGAGGAGTGATTGAAAATGAGAGACAAGTGTCTAGCTATCTGCAAAACTAATTTGAGCACTAAATTAGAATCACTCTGTTTTTGCTTTGCCTGTATCTCCTTCATTTGCATCTTGTGTACATACCACCTACAAAACACATATCTTTCTTTCTCACATCTCTCCATCTTTTTAACATTATGCTAAATGATGATACCAGAATGTGTCTCTCAGGCTGAACTTGCAATCAGATTGATTTTAAAGAATCGAATCCCAAATGTAGGAAATGAACAAATTTTAGAGATGTTGTTGATTTAAAGATCTATAAATGTGTAGTCGAAGGGAGGAGGCAAAAGACATATGAGAACAAAATGGTAACCTTTAATTAATATATGGTTATTTAAAGACATCTTTGTGACTTTTCAGAGTCCCAATAAAGTGCATGACTAATTCTGTAATTTCTCCTATCTCAACCATAATTAGCTTATCATCTTCCTGTATTACCACTTGCTCAACTTTTATCTTCTTTTTTTTTTTTTTTTTTTTTTTGAGATGGAGTCTCACTCTGTCACCCAGGCTGGAGTGCAGTGGCGCAATCTCAGCTCAATGCAACCTCCACCTCTTGGATTCAAGCAATTCTCCTGCCTCTACCTCCGAGTAGCTGCAATTACAGGCATGCACTAACACACCCAGCTAATTTCTGCATTTTTAGTAGAGACAGGTTTCCTCATGTTGGCCAGACTGGTCTTGACCTCAGGTGATCTGCCCACCTGGTCCTCCCAAAGTGCTGAGATTACAGGCATGAGCCACTGCGCCCGGCCAATTTTCACTTTGTTTCGAAAAGCATTGCTCTTCTTGTTTCAAAAGGTATTGTTCTTCCTCTTTCAATAGGTGTAACTTCAAATAATGATGTTAGCATAAGACTGTAACAGGTGGGAAAGGAAATATTTGGCTATAGTATGTTTACCTGTGATTCATGAGCCTCTTGCACTCATGATATTCACATCAGCATTGGCCCAAGTTGGACTAGGACTGCCTCACCATTTGCTGTATGCTCTTTCTGATGTTGTGTTTTTATTAAAATGAATGATGAGGCATAAAATACAGATGAACACATACAGTAATTTTCCAAGTAGAAAAATTTAGGGAGGCTATGGTTTTATGAAGTTCCTGGGCTTAGATGATCTATAAGTGGTTCAAAAAGCTAGGCAACTTTAATTTAATTCAAATATTCTAATTCAATTTTAGTCTTTGCATTACAGAGATGTGTGTTTTTCTGAATCCTTAAGAGAATGAAAACCGATGGAATAATGACGTACTACTATTGCGATGTTACTAAAATCAAACAAGATTTGCTGCTCCCTTTTCTATTTCCTCACATTTAGCATTCACAGAATGTGAAAGTAATATAGATATTACAAAATATCTGATGATTCACAGGAACTTCCTAGAATTTTCCTTGCTACACAGCTGTAGAACACACGAAAGAGAAAATTTTAAAAATGTGAAGAACATTTTCTGTATATATGTGTGTGTATATATAGGTGTGGTTTTAGATGTATAATTATATATGTGTGTGTATATACATTTTCAGTAAAAAATAAATAAATAAAACAATAGAAATTAAAGCACACAGGAAGATGGGATGCCATTTTCATCAGAAAATTGTGGCTCCATAAATCACCCATGCTATCTTATGTGCATGCTTCTGCCTGTGCTGCTTGTCTCTGCCTGGACCGAATGCACTTGTCACCATTTGGGTTCTCTAAGAAGCAGATTCTGAGATGCAATTAGCACGCAGGATTCTGTTTATTCCCAGCTTTACTGGGGTATAATTGGCAAATAAAAATTATACATATTGAAGGTATACGATGTAGTGTTTTGATACACATATATAGTAAAATGATTATCACAATACTGCAGTCAAACTAATGAGCATATCCATCACCTCACATGTTACTTTTCTTTTTTCTGGGGGGGTGGTAAGTATACTTACGATCTGTCCTCTCAGCAAATTTCGAGCACACAATACATTGTTACTAACTATTGTCACCACACTGCATGTTAGATCTTCAGAGTGTATTCATCTCATAACTAAAATTTTGTACCCTTTGGTCAACCTTTCCCCCTTCCCTCCACGCACCCCCCACCAAAACCAACACTCCCAAACCCTGGTAACCACCCTTCTAATCTCTGTTTCTATTAGTTTGACTTTTTTAGATTCCACATAAGATTCTTATTAGAGAGTCCTCTGGGGCTTAAAACCTATGGAAGGGGGGAAATGTAAGCAGGATTGGACAGAGAGAGAAATTGGTTAGTGAGTCAGTCTCAACAAAGCTGTCAGCCAACCCCACAGAAAGTTCTTCAGCTGGACCAGATCTTCAGAGTTGTCCCAGTTAAGGGTGAGAGATCTGAACATTTATACCCTGATATTGATCAGTCACTGGGGATGGGCTATCCCAGAAAGAGGCATGCGCTTAGCTGAAGTTGTTTGTTTTGTTTATAATTTTTAATTGGGGGCCATCCCAAACAGGGCTGTCAGCTGAGGACCGTCTTGCTGAACTCCCTGCAGTTGGGGGAGCAAATCTTACCTTACTCAAGGGGAGAGGGAGTGAATCATGGCATTCACCAAGCACTTCTTCCTGTTTTCTACAATGTAAATTTCTATAAATATCCTAGGACTCATGCAAACTATTATCATACCTATGAAGACTCCTCTGATTTCTCATGTGGGATTGGCTATCTCTTTTTCTATGCAACTACTGAATCATGTACAAACATATATCATAAACTTCTAAAAATTGTATTACCATTTTTTTGAATATTATTGTCTCCTACTTACACTCTAAGCTGTTTGAAGACAAGGCACTGTGTCTTATCCATCTTTGTATATTATCACCTAGTATAGAGACATGTACATACAAGTGTTCAATAAAAAGAAAGATAAATGGACAAATTGCAACAAAGAATTGTGAATACGCTAGTCCTTACTGAAAAGTAACTAAAATACAATATCAAGAAAATCCCACAGAATAAAGGGGGAAAGTTTGCCCTTTGAAAATAGCATACATTGAAGAGAATGAGCAGGCCATGCTGTGTAGTGGCTAAGTGTCCCATAGAGTATGGTAATGATACATTTGGTTATATTGAGCAAAGAGTCAATCAATGCCTAGTATATGCCAGGTAGTGTAGTAAAGAATGTGAAAGAACAAATATTTTTAAAAGTAGCATAACAGTGTCTATCCTCTAATAAGAGAAATAAAGCAAGGGACAAATTAAAATAAAAGGGGATAGGTTTTACACAACTCTCGTAAAAAATAAATACAAATTTTTTCGTGGGAAGGAGTTCAAGGAATGAGATAATATAACCAATTAGAAAAATTAGAACAGACTTGATGAAGGTTATAGCATTAGAACTTGGTCTTGAGTTAGGCTGGGCACTGTGGCTCACGCCTGTAATCCTAGCACATTGGGAGGCTGAGGCGGGTGGATCACGTGGTCCGGAGATCGAGACCATCCTGGCTAACATGGTGAAACCCTGCCTCTACTAAAAATACAAAAAAAAAAAAAAAATTAGCTGGGCGTGGTGGTGTGCACCTATAGCTCCAGCTACTTGGGAGGCTGAGGCAGGAGAATCGCTTGAACCCGGGAGGCGGAGGTTGCAGTGAGCTGAAATCGTGCCACTGCACTCCAGCCTGGGTGACAGAGTGGGATTCCATCTCAAAAATAAATAAATAAATAAAAGAACTTGGCCTTGATTTTTTATAAGCGAATGTGATCAGTTTGAGCATGTGTGCTAGTTCAGGTACTCTGAGAAGCAGTGCCAAGATGGAATTAAATGTGGAAAAGATTTGTAGGACAAAATATCTGTGAGAAATATTGGGAAATGTAGCAGGAATAGGCAGGGAGAGCCCTTAGGAATTAATGCAGGCAGGTAGAAGAACTGAGTAAGAAGAGTCTCAGATTATAGTAAAGGCCTGAGAAAATGTTAGCAGGCTGATAAGGAAGCCTCAGAGCAAAGACTGCACATCCCAAGACCGCCACAATCAGTCGTCGACTGGGAGCAGCCCAGGAAAGATATGGCCTTGGTATGAATGTTGTGCTGGATCACAAAGAGGAGGCAGCTGGAGGCTGTCAGCACCCCTCACTGCAAGCTCTCTCTCTTTTTTTTTTTGAGACGGAGTCTCGCTCTGTCGCCCAGGCTGGAGTGCAGTGGCGCGATCTCGGCTCACTGCAAGCTCCGCCTCCCGGGTTCACGCCATTCTCCTGCCTCAGCCTCTCCGAGTAGCTGGGACTGCAGGCGCCCGCCACCACGCCCGGCTAATTTTTTTTGTATTTTTAGTAGAGACGGGGTTTCACCGTGGTCTCCATCTCCTGACCTCGTGATCCGCCCGCCTCGGCCTCCCAAAGTGCTGGGATTACAAGCGTGAGCCACCACGCCCGGCCAGCTCTCTTTTGAAGTAAGATCTGAGTAGTGCATGCCCATGGATGTCACAGGTGAAGAAAGGAAACATTTCAGGAGAAGAAATATGTGGGACATGCAGCTGATATCTTTGGTTGATAAATATCACCATGGCCTGTGAGCCACCAGTGGCCTCTACCCTAAGCAGTAGTAGCAAGCAATGTTCTAAGTGCCATTGCTATTTTATTTTCTTATTTCTGTTTTGTCAATCTGTTTATATTTTCTTCCTTTTTCTTCTTGCACCAAGAACATGGCCATGTGCTCAACAGCCATCATGGCCTTCTAATGACGGTTGAAAAAATACAAAGGCCAAGGTTAGCCTTTCCTCACAAGTGGTACTCAATTACAGTGTGTTATCATTTTCTTATCCCTCTAACTCATCATGCTGGGCCTTTCTCACAAAGAATGTGAACCTTTCAGTCAGTTTTATTACATGCTCTTTTCTAACAGAAAATATTTTCAGTTCCAAAAATATTCCAAAATTATTCACATATGGGTATGTTGGTAAAATATTCATTACTGCATCTCAGCTCTAGTATTTAACAACCTTCTACAGAAAATCAGCTTTTGACAGGTGGTTTATGTGTTCAACTCTAAAGAGGGGCTTTCCCTGAAAGAAAACAAGAAGCACATGGCAGGACATCCTAAATACTCTCTGTAAAAATGTTTTGGCAATAATGTATTTGTATAATTTAAAAGTATCCCCGGTGACTGTGGCAACCTGACCAAGGGCAGGCGCTGGGCCTCAATTTGTTATTTCTTTCAGCTTCCTCTGAAAATGTGCTTCATATTCTTAAAGCTGTGGAAATTTTCTCTAAAAGTGTTGTGATGACCAATTGTATTAATGGAATGAGAGACTTTGCTCTAATAACAGCATCCTGCATGTCAAATACTAACTTCTTTGCTCACCTTCTTGATTATCTGTCAGCAGTGGAGCATGCTTTAGGAGGGCAGATGCACATTGCCTTAACATTCCTAATGAATCAGAGAATTCTGTACTGCACATCTCTAAAGCAAAATCAGCAAGAGGTCTGAACAAAGCCAGTGATTTCTAACACTGTATCCTATGGTACCAGGTGATGGCCCAGAGCATACAAAAGGGGAAAACAGATGGATGGGTCAGAAATTCCCTCAGAAGAAAAATGACTGCTGGAGTAGGGAGTGCTATGTGGTGACACATAATTTGTAACCACCAGGTTTAAGATCTGGGTCCTCACTGAGCATTTCAATATGTTTCCTGATACGGAGGTCAGGCAGAAAAGGACTTAGGGTGAACCGGAGATGGTGGAGTAGGAAGAGTTGTCTGAAAGGCTAAAGGGAAGGTTGCTTGCATCAAACATTCTTCTCACGCTAGCATCTTAGAAATAAACAACTTATATGATAACAAGCATATGGGGTAGGGATAGGAAGTGAAAGAAGGAGATGGCCCTTAAGCAGTCTGTATCTTGTATACCTTTAATTTATATCAAGACTTTTCGTCGCTATGTGTTTTGTTTTTAATTTCGTTTTTAGCTATGCTTATCTGCCATTCTTTTTCACCAGAAAGGGGAATTCCAGGACCATGTACTGAAATTATACTTAATACTGGAAAAAAAAAATATTTAACTGTCCCGTATATACTACATAGTATCAGAGATTGAGAAGCCTGTTCTTTTCCAGGAACAATTTTCACTGTCTAAGAAAAAACAGATCTCCCTTCTACTGGGACTTGAACTAAAGACTGAAATCTCAAGGCACTTGCCTTTTTACAGAACCTCAAAACAGTTTACTTGGAATAAATGAATCTCTGATGAATGTAATTTATATTAGAAATAGCACGGATGTGTCCTGAATTTGCAGGAGAAGGATGAATCAACATTCATTGTCTACCATAAATTCCGCATTAGTTAGGCCCTCACACTGAAGAGAAAGACCTTTGTTCACTGAGGAGAAAGGTCCTGCTAACTGTGTGGCATACTATCAGATTTGGGCCGAGGTAAACTGCCATTATCCCGACTTTCTAAAGAGAACTCACAATCCAGGTTTCATGCTGCTTTACCCTGCCTTGTCCTCACCCATAAAAATAATTTTGACAGAACAAAGAACTAAAACTAAATAGATTGAAGTTTTAGTCATCTTTTCTCATTTTATATTTCCTCTTAAGTTTTGTATGTGTTATTCCATATTTTGCCTTTCTTTTCAAGCATATTTTCTGAGTGGGCTTTGCCATTTGGAGTATCGTTATGTGGACTCTAGAAAATAAAGTCCTACACCAGAAAAGATTCAAATTTGAAATATTTTTGAATGCGTAGTTCATCTCTTTAAATTAATCACACACTTACTGTTCCATAAATGTACTGACTTAATTATTCGCCGCCACCACCTTCACTGCCATTACCACCACCTCTCAAAATTTCTCTATGATCATTTCCTCCTTTATATAATTTTTAACTTGTTCACACTTCTGAACTCTCAAGACTTTTGTACCAAACCGACAAACTAATTTATTTTTCATTGAAAAGCAAATATATAGCCCTGTCCTTTGCAATTCTCTATGTTTCTAACTTTATATATACTTTATAGAAAAATAGCTCTAGAATTAAAGAATATTAACATATGCTTTACAGTAAAATGTTTTCATCTCTAACCGTGATATATAAGAATTAGATATTATGAAAGGGATACATTTCTTCTGTAGTAGAGGTCCTGTTTAATATTGAACTAGAAAAGGCACTTGAGGAAATGGCGATGGACTCAGTCAGCACCGTAACAAAGGGACCAAATGCCAGAAGATCCAGAGGAAGAAGAGATCAGCTCCAGCTGGAGAGATCAAGGAAAGCTCCTGAAGGAACCGTACTTTGGTTTGGTCACTGAAGCATGGGTAGTGTTCAAGTGTAGGGCAGTAGGTAGAACTTGGTCAACTTCAAGCTGCTAGATGCTGCCCAGGGAATGGTACTTGGAGATAAGTGAGCACAAGAGCAAACAAGGATGCATAGAGGAAAGTTAACCAACATTTCCATTCAGTAAGGCAAAAACTAATAAATGACACCTGGTTGCTGTAATCTACAAGTGTGTTTTGGGGATTGTAAGCAGTTTATGTCTTAATTTTGACCTAAAATGGAATCAAGTTGCATGGTCTCAGAAACTCATCATTTCATTCTTTCTTTCTTTCAGGACTTTTTCTCCTTTTTCCTTTTATAAGATGTTTTAGAATTTCATTAATTTCTGAACATGAATAAATATTATTATTTAAAGCCATTTATTTATTCATTTATTTCTTGACATTAAGTATTGAGTACCTAATGTGTTTTTGATACATCTCAATAGAGATACACCTAGAGAAATACTTGAAGAAAATGTTTAAGTAACTTAAATAATTATACTTCAGACTATTCTTTATAAAATAAAATAATGGTCCTATACTTCTTGTATAACAAAACACATAATTTTGTTATCACTGAAAAATTTCTGTTGATAAAATTGAAATATAATGTTTGGTACTTGATAAATCTATTTGATGTTTCCCAATTCTCTAGAGACGTTCTTCATATTGTCATTTTATTAATCAAGATTTTATAAAATTCTATACCTGATAATTCCAATATCTGGATGAGCTGTAGGTCTATCTGTTTCTATTATTTAACTTTTTGGTTTTCTAACTTTCCTGTTACATTTTACTTAAATGCTGAGAATACTCTATCAGAAATTACAGAAATGCTGATCAATGTATGTTCTTCCAGAAAAGTTGTACTCCCTTTTTTTTTTTAATGACCAAAAGTTAAAATAGGGAAAACTAGAGTAATTTTCATCTGGAATTGAGCAAATTTTGAAACTTGAGAAATTTTCTATTTCCTATTTATCTAACTTCTATCATAGATCTCTAACTGAAAGTTTGATATATTTTTTCACAGTACTTCTCTAAGGATCTTAAACCTCACCCCTTTCCTGGGGGCTGCCCAGCATTGTGAAGACTGTCAAAAGCTTTGCTTGGCTTCTTAGCAACTCTGCTGCTTTGTTTGGCTCTTCTCTTGCTCCACCGACAAATCTTCAAATGTCTCGAAAGGAAAGGCACTATACGATGTCAGTGTGTTTCCTGTTTCTCCTGAACTTTGGCCCCTCAAATCTGGCTGTTTGGGAAGATGGAATACCAAATTTTGCCTCTCCAGTAACAAGACTGCTAAAAACTTGGCTTGGTTTTCCAGTATCTTAGTTATTGCTTTCTGCTTAGCTTTTTTGACTTTCTGGTCTTGCGTTATCATTTATGAAGAAACGTTTTGAGGCAAAACAGCACCACAACGTGCTTCCTTACTTGCAGTACTTTGCTCGGGCTGCCTTAAGAAAGTACCATACACTTGCTAGCTGAATAGAAGTTAGTTATCTTACAGTTCTGGGGTCTAGTAGTCTAAGATCAAGGTGCAGCAGGATTGATTTCTTCTGAGAGTTGTGAGGCAATGATGCAGGGCAAGCAAGCCCCCAATTTGGGACTTAGTTTGGGAGGGTTCTTGGGTGTGTTTCAGAAAGAATTCAAGTGTGAACCAGTGGGGTTAGACGGCAACCTTTACTGAAGCAGCAGTGTTCAGCAGCAGCAGAGGTACTGCCTCATGTGGAATAGGGCTATTCCACAGGCACTATTCCCAGAGTAGCACCTCGGGGCCAGTTCTGCAGTCATATTTATACCCACTTTTAATTACATGCAAATTAAAGGGCAAGTTATTCAGAATTTTTCAAGTAAATGGTGGTACTTTTGGGTCATTGCCATGGAATGGGGTAGTACCTTCTGGGTGTTGCCATGGCAATGGTGAACTGACATGACACTGAAGGGCATGTTTTATGGAGAGGTGCTTCTTCTGCCTCTTCCCTGCTAGTCTTCAATCTGGTGCGGAGTCGAGTCCCTGCCTCCTACCACGGGAAGAATATGTTTCAGGCCTCTCTTGTAACTTCTGGTTATTCTGGCAATCTGGTATTCCTTGGCTTATAAAAGCATCACTCTAGCATCTGTCTTCATTTTCGCATGACATTTTCCCTGTGTGTCTGTTTCTAAATTTCCCTTCTTTTAAGGTCAACGGTTATATCGTAATAGGTACCCTCCTTATTCTCAAAGGAATTCACTTTAATTTAATTACATTTGCAATGACTCTATTTTCAAATAAGTTCATATTGGGAGGTACTGAGGGTTCGGACTTGAACACGTGAATTGAGGGGACATGGTTCAACCTCTGAACTACCCTCAGAGCTCTATAATTCTCAAGGCCTATCTCCTTGGGTAGCTTTCTACAGTCTTCAGACAGATGTTTTGCATTTTTTCCAACTTTTCTAATTGCTATTGACAGTATGATTGGTCTGATATCAGCTAGTCAATAATGATCAGAAATAGAGGCTCAGGTTTGACCTGAAATTGGTAATTAGTCATAAAAGTGTCATGCCCTCAAGATTCTCTGCAGTAATAATTTAATAATAATTTAATAATAATAATTTGACTAACTAGAATTTCTCTGCAATAATAATTTAATAATTTAATAATTATAACGACTAGAATTTCTCTGCAATAATAATTTAATAATAATAATTTGACTAACAAAGGGTAGGAACAGAATTGAGAAATGTCTGTCCTACTACCTCATTGGTTTCCATTTTACTTAATCTTTCCGCCAATTTTGAATTTGACTTATCTAAGTTAGTTTGAAGGCCATAGATAAGAGTGTTACACAAAAATCACAGAGAAAGGAAGATGGCTGAAATGGCATTCAAGAGGGTCTATATCTGTGCAGCTGTAGAAAAAACACACATTTACCAGTTATTAGTGAAGGCTAAATGTTAAGACTATAGAGTAAGTGACAGTTTTAAAGTTTTCCATAATTCACCTAGGAGCTCGTATGGCTAAAGATTTTGAAGTAGTTTACAATTTTTATCATGACAGCAATAGCAGTAAGCAATGCCAATTGAAGTACATACAACAACAGCAACAAAGAATTTCCACCACCCAGTCAAACGTTTCATTTTACATTCGAAAACAGCATTACTATGAATGTCATAGATAAGTGATAGTAGCATTGGATCTACCTATTTCCTTATTTTTCATGTTTTATTTGGTAATATCAGTTCAGAGCTTTTTGATTTGTTGTATTCAAGGGAAGTCATTAGAATATCACCATATTGTATTTCCTTATAACACATTTTTTATCTCTTGTGAGAATTGATCCATATGTTTTTCAAGAAGGTAGCCCAACTCTTGTAGTATCAATGCTTGATATATGTTACCTCCTTTCCCATTTTTTTCATATAGTATATGTTTGCTTTTTTGAAGACTCCATATTCACTTGATTTATTGCTGCTTCATATTGAACAAAATGGTATATTGCGGGGCTTAAGTGGTCATTTTTTTTAGTAACAGATGCTGACTTCAAAATCTAACTACAGTGTTTTTGCTGAGTAAAATCATCGGTAATTTTCTTTTCACACTATGGTTCATCATATAGGAATAATGCGTATTCCACAGACTTATTATAAACATTAAAGGAGATAAGTAAATTTTCTTACAATGCCTCCTACATATCAAATGACCAGACAATGAGAGTTATTATTATTAATGAACAGAAATAGCTCAAACCCACATTTCCTACTGCACTGAAGAGTGAATTCTCTATTTGAGACACATATGCTTTCTCAATCTCCAAATGCACACACATCCAAAATCAGACTACATATACATAGATGCATTTAAATATATATACATATGCACATGTATATGCACTCATACATAAATGTATATGTGAATTTACCTATATATATGTGTGTGCATATATATGTGTATGTATTTTTAATATTTTATTAAATTTAATTGTATTGGGAAAAAAATCACAGAACATTTACCTTGCCAAAAAGTTAAGGATTTTAATGTTGTTTAAAATTATAAAAAAGAAAAGCAGAATTTTTAAAGCTTTAAGGATTGTTTACCTCCACAGGAGAAATGTGAGTGAAAGCAGGGTAAGAAATGTAATACTGAGAGAATATTTTATAATAAAGTCTTCTCTGACTTTATTGTGATTCAGTTTTTATTAAAGCATAGATTTTTAACTTTTTTTTATTGCTAATATTTGGTATACCATCAGTGATACATTCTTTAAAGATTATTCTTGTTTTATTCAGCATTATTTTTAGAGATTAGCTGAATCCTGAAATATTTTATTTCTATCTTCCTTTATTCTGAAAAAAAATGAATTGGAGGCAAGAATCCTTTGGTATAATAACATAGAATCGACTGAGCATTGATTAATAAATCTCCCAGGAACCTATTCTAAAATGAAAGTCTTTTAATATACAGAAGAATGCATTTAAATGAGGGCAATGAATGAGAACCACAAATAATTTCTTGCCTATGACAATTATTTTATAAAGATATTACTGAAGAACAATATTGAACACAGTTATATACTCATTCATCACTGGTACATTTTACATTCTTATAAGTCTATGAGTTAAAACGCTGGTTCTAAATATCTTTGATATGGTATTCTAACTTATTTAGAGAAGAAAAAATAGACATAATGAAGCGTATTTATCAGCTAAATATATTTTCATTGACCAGTGATCAAGCCAAGTTCGCCTTTCCAGCTCCCACCCTGGAAACTTCTTGACACATGTTATTTACATGACTGTTTCAATCTTGGCTAGTAATAATAATAATCTTGGCTAGTAATAGTAATAAGAATAGTGATGATAACTATTCTAAGGAAGAGTTTATAAGGATTTAATATAGACAGATGCTCCTGGATTCCTTTAACTGTAGATATTTTAAAATATATAGATGTTATATGCCTGTATCAAAACATCACCCATACTCCATGATATACCATTATTATGTACCCATAATAATTTTTAAAAACTAACAAAAAATAAAATATCATGTTTATTTATTTATTAAATCACACTTGAGTTTTAGAATGTAAAAACAAACACACACAAAAAAAACAAACTAAAACCACCTAGACCACCCTCTTGTATTTATCTTCAAAGTGTTCTCTTGCTGGTATCTGTGACATTCACTATTTCTTCTCCTTCTTTTACCAGTGAGCATGAGCAAGGTTTTCAACTGTGGCACAAAAAGACCACTTCAGTTTTCTCTTTCATCCTCTCTTAGCACTTACCCTACTTGAACATTATTTCACTAAACAAAAGCCCTTTTCATTATTGAAGTTTGTGCTTGCCATCTTATATAATAAATAACTAAAAGGAGATAATATAAGTAAATTTAAATTTAACACAGTTAAATTTATATCATTAACGTACATCATTAAAAAGTTCAATCAGGCCAGGCATGGTGGCTCACACCTGTAATCCTAACACTTTGGGAGGCCAAGGTTGGAGGATCACTTGGGCCCAGGGGTTCCAGAACAGCCTGGGCAACATAGGGAGACAACATTTCCACAAAAAATACAAAAATTAGCCTGGTGTGGTGGTGAATGCCTGTAGTACCAGCTACTTGAGAGTGGTGATGCTAATACATTGTTGAAGATGTAAGTGCTGTCTGCATGGGAAGAAATGGCAAATAGTGCACTGTCTTTGAAAAAACATAATTTAACTTTTTTCACCCTCTGAATTATAGAGATCCATGGCAAAGTCTCAGTCCTACACAATTATTTGCCGTTTCATCCATATGTATTTTCCAAATTTTCATATTTTATCGATGCCAATCAATCCACTCATTAGTCAAATCAGTGTTGATGTCAAAACCTAAGTCAGATGATAATTTGCTTAAATTTTTTAACTGTTAAATTGACAAATAGAAAAGTTGTCAAATTCTAAATGTTTCACAGTAATACACAGGATTTTGGATCCTATTATTTTTCTACCTGGAAGCATTTTGTGGTTAATATTATTTGTCTGAAAGTAAAATTATGTTCCAGGTCCAGATTACCAATAAAACTCACATGAGGTAGTAATGGTTTCCTTTGTTAAAATTAGTAACACATGTAAATATCTGTCAATCAAAACAATTTTACCTCATGGTATTTTCCTAATGAAAATGGATTTCTAGACTGATAGAATATTCAACATTTGTTTCTGGAACAAAATGCTGTGTCTCCAAGTGCAAGATTTCTATAAGGAAATTATATTTTAACTTGACATTTAAAAATAGATATATATAATTTAAGGAATATTTCTTCTGTTAGAAGTCTCATATTAATTTACCTATCTGCAAAATCTCATTTATATGTGGAATTTTTTTTAAAAAGGTTAAATATACCTAGATAGAGAATAAAACAGTGTTTGCCAGGAGAGGGGCGACAGGGAAATGAGAAGATGTAGGTCTCTGTATTAGTCTGTTCTTGCATTGCTATAAAAAAATACCTGAGACTGGGCAATAAATATATACCTATAAAACATAATCTTAAAAAATTAGCATACATACTATAGGATTGTCTCAGTGGTAAATGTTTTTTGTTGATAGTTTAGAAAGTGTGGCTTCCTTAACCATTCATATGCTGATGAATATTTAACAACTGGTTCTCTGGAGAAGCAGAAGCCATGAGGTGTAATGTAACTATTTCAAACACGGGTGATTTCAATCTACTAATGAGATGTTCATCAACTCACAACATTTCTAAAAATTTTAACAGTTGACTGATTCTATCTTACCATTGTATCCATTCTCTAGGCTAAAGATACAGTGTGTATGTTTATGAGTTCCTGTTCAAATTTCTATTAGAACACATTTGAAGCTACATTTTTTTTTTTTTTTTTTTTGAGACAGAATCTCGCTCTGTCACCAGGCTGGAGTGCAGTGGCACAATTTCGGCTCACTGCAACCTCTTTCTCTCGGGTTCAAGCTATTCTCCTGCCTCAGCCTCCCGAGTAGCTGGGACTACAGGTGCGTGCCACCACGCCCAGATAATTTTTGTATTTTTAGTAGAGACGGGGTTTTACCATGTTGGCCAGGATGGTCTCAATCTCTTGACCTCGTGATCCACCCGCCTCAGCCTCCCAAAGTGCTGTGATTACAGGCGTGAGCCACCATGCCCAGCCTGAAGGTATAAAATTTTAACATATAACAAAAGTGTACTTTGACATGGTCTGTTACATTTCTCCTCAAGAAATTACATTTTTACTTCTATTGTGATCTATTAGAGATGGGCAATGTATGCTTTACTATATATTTCACAATTCATTACCTATCCCTTGTACCAAGTCATTACACCAGATGGTATAATTTTGTGAGTAGTTCATTTGTCATGAGCATGCTTCATTTTGGTACTTATTAATTATAAGTAAGACTGTGTATGTGTATGTGTGAACTGCACTGTGGGTAAATCTGCTACTCACAGGTGATTACAATGAAGAGTGAGATTAAACATGAGTTATGTTTCCATCTATCTTTGCTGTTACAAAATGCCTCAAGGTAATACCCATGAAATCAAATTGAATTTCAAAGCAATTCACAAACACTCTGAAATTTGGACCCAACACCAAAGTTACACATAGTATGTTTAAATCCACATTTCATTTAATAAATATTGACTGGCTAACTGATTACAGTATGATATGCTTCCGTCAAGGATGAGTTAAAATATTTAATTTCATATAAACCACAAAGTTACTATTTTTAAATTTTAAATAATGTTTTCTTTACAACAATGTCTCTCTTGTTTAAACCAAAATGTATTCTTTTTTTCCTTCTTACTGTTTTTTTTTCTTATTCTACTTCATGTGACATCTGTTAAAAAAATTTACTAGTTGCTTTCATATATATTTAATCCTAAAAATTCAAATGTATTTCACATCACCTTATGTATTTTTCCTTCTGCAAATAAATCTTGCCTTTATATCAGTAATTTTCTAAAATCTTTACTCCACACACAAAGTTACTGAAGTCCAAAATTCCTTTGTAATAGTCATAAAATGAGCAATCACTGGATCTTTGTCATTTCGTACCCATCTTTTAACACATCTCTTAATATTTTGTGTGGAAATTAATCACTGTTTATTTTGAACATGTATGATGCTCTACGCAACCTTCCATATCAAACTGTTCCAACTTTATCAGAGGGTGACAGCCTTATTATGATAGTTAATGCCAATTTACTAAAAAACTCTACTTGGAGCTTTATATTATCTCGATCAATTTTTATCACAATTTGACAAAGTGGGTATTGTTATGCAAAATTTACAGATAAAGTTATTGAGACTCAGAGATGACTACAGAAATGATATAGTTAACAAGAGAGAAAACCAGAATTAAACCAAGTTCGGTCTGAATCATAGTCTATTTTCTTTCTACAATATCTTGTCTTTTTTATTACTAAATCAAGAATGACAGTAAAATAACCATGCTGCTTTTCTATAAGGAGTATTTCTTTATAAGAAAATTAAAGCCATCAGAAAAAAAAATTATTCCCCTCTCTACAAAACAAATCCTTAGATGTTAAGCAGCCGCAATTATAAGGTAAATACAAGGTTTTGATCTGCCAATAATTGTCCTAAGTAAAATTTTTGACAGGTTGGATTTTTGGTTAAGCAAGCTAAAGGCCTACTGTTTAAGTTGAAAATGACAAGTAAGTGATAGATCTTTGGAAGAAACTAAGAATAAAAAGAAACGGCATAATTTCACCAAGGTTTAAATACTAAAAAGAAAATATGAGTAGAAGAGATTTTGAGTAAGTACTGCTCATTCAAGAAAAAAAGAAACACAAAGAATTGCCTCAGACTGGAGACATGGAGACAAGAGGGGAACAGCTAAATAAAGGTGCAAATTGAAATGAAATGATGGGTAATATTGAAATAAATTAGAAATGAAATTTTGCTTTTACAATGACAGAAATACCAAAGGAAAGTAACCTCAGTTAAGAACAGAAACAAAAGTAAACGGAGATTAGAACAAAGTAAATCTCGATAGAAAGGGTCTGGAAGTATCCTGCAAGTTCACGGAATTGCTTAGAGAGAAGATGCTAAGTGACCCAGAAGTCAACAGGGAAAATACAAGTGGTCCCTACATTCAAGATTAAAGGAGAAAACTGACAAGCCAGGTGTAATTCACAGTTCCTCATTTAAGACAAAGCTTTTTAAGGAAAGGTGCCGCTTGGTTTCCAGTGTCTTTCTTGGATATGCCTATTATGTAGGAAGAACATATTACTCCTTACAGGTAACTTTTAACACTCAAAAATTCCAGATAATAAACTACTCTTTCATCCTAACTAAGCATTTGGTCAACTCTGGACAAAGAACTCTGAGAGAATTAAAAGACACAAATTACTCACCCAAAGAAAGAGAAGAAAACCTTTGATGCGTAGCTGAAGCAGAAACTCACCAATTTACTTAAGCCTTTTCTTCTATTTTTACCTTCTTAAAGTAAGAAAACACTATAGTTCACTATCATTTTATTATGGACTTATTATATTTAGATTAAATTTTTTTATGTTTAAGTAGGGGCTTTCATTCTGGGAAATATTTATTTACAATCTGGGGAAATTTTACTTATTTACCCTATACATGTCCTTCATGATGTCTTGATCTTCAGCTAAATCCTCTCTGAGATCTTGTGTTTCTCTAAAGGATTCCTAAATTTTAATGATTATCCTTATATGGAAACACCTCTACAATGAAGCTTGACTATTTCTCTAAAGGATTCCTAAATTTTAATGATTATCCTTATATGAAAACCCCTCGACAACGAAGCTTGACTTCACTGTATTTTACTAAATTTTTAAAAGTTGTCTTATAGTTAATTTTTATAGCTATATTAGTAGGTCTATACATTTATGGGGTATATGATATGTATTGATACAAGCATGAAATGTGTAATAATTATATTTGAGCAAGTGGGGTTTCTGTCACCTCAAGCATCTTTAATTTTTTGTGTTATGAACATTCCAATTGTACTCTTTTAGTTTTTCTAAAATGTGCAACAAGTTATTGCATATTTGACTATAGTCATTCTGCCATGCTATCAAATACTATATCTCATTTATTGTATGTAACTATATTTTTATATTTTTGTACCTATTAATCATCTGCATTTCCCTTCTACCGCTACCCTTCCCAGCCTCTAGTAACCAACATTCAGTGATCTATCTCCATGAAATTAATTGTTTTAATTTTTAGTTCCCACAAATGAATGAGAACACGTAAAGTTTATCTTTCTGTGCCTGGCTTATTTCACCTAACATAATGCCTTCCAGTTCCATCCATGTTGTTGCAAATGACAGGATCTCATTATTTTTTATGGCTAATTAGTACTCCATTGTGTATATATACCACAATTTTTTTAATCTATTCATCTGCTGATGGACTTCTAGGTTGATTTCAAATTTTGGCTATTGTGAATAGTGCTGCAACAAACATGGAAGTGCAGATATCTCTTTGATATACTGATTTCCTTTCTTTGGGGTATATACTTAGCAGTGGGATTGCTGGATCATATGGTTGTCCTATTTTCAGTTTTTTAAGGAACATGCATATTGTTCTCCATAATGGCTGTGCTAATTTACATGCTCGCCAACAGTGTATGAGATATCCACTTTCTCCACATCCTTGCCACCATGTGTTGTTTCCTATCTTTTGGGAAAAGCCATTTTAACTGGGGTGAGATGATATCTTGGAGTTTTGATTTTCATTTCTCTGATGATTAATGATGGTATCTTTTCAAATATCTGTTTGTCATTTGTATGTCTCTTTTTGAGAAATGTTTATTCAGACCTTTTGCCCATTTTAAATTGGATTTTTAGAATTTTTTGTAGAGTTGTTTGAGTTTGTTATATTTTCTGATTATTAATCCCTTGTCAGATGCGTAGTTTGCAAATGTCTTCTTCCATTATATGAGTTATCTCTTCATGTTGTTGATTATTTCTTTTGCTGTGCAGAAGGTTTTTAACTTGATATGATCCTATTTGTCCATGTTTGCTTTGGTTGTCTGTGCTTGTGGGGTATTACTAGAAAAATATTTGCCAAGACCAAGGCCCTGGAGCACTTACCTAATGTTTTCTTTTAATAGTTTTATAGTTAGAGGTCTTAGATTTAAGCCTTTAATCCACTTTGATTTGATTTTTTTATACGGCAAGAGATAAGGATCTAATTTCATTCTTCCGCATATAAATATCATTTCTCCAGCACTATTGAAGAGACCGTTCTCTTCCCAATGTATGTTCTTGGCACCTTTGTTGAAAGTGAACTCACTGTAGGTGTATGAATTTATTTCTGGGGTTTTTATTCTCTTTCATTGGTCTTTGTGTCTATTTTTGTGCCACTACCATGCTGGGGCTCTAATGGTTTCATATAAATTTTAGGATTGTTTCATATAAATTTTAGGATTGTTTCTTCTACTCCTGTGAAGAATGTCATTCGTATTTTTATAGAAATTGCACTGAACCTCCAGATTGCTATGGGTAGTATGAACATATTAACAATTTTGATTCTTCCGATTCATGAACATAGAATATCTTTCCATTTTTTATGTCCTCTTCAATTTCTTGCATCAATGTTTTATAGCTCTTATTGTAGAGATATTTTACTTCTTTGGTTAAGTTAATTCCTAGGTATTTTATTTTATTTGTAGCTATTGTAAATGAGATTACTTTCTTATTTTTCAGATTGCTTGCTTTTGGCATATAGAAATGTTACTGAGTTTTTGTATGTTGATTTTGTATTCTGCGACTTTGCTGAATTTGTTTATCAGTTATAATAGTTTTCTTGTGGACTCTTTAGATTTTTCCAAATATAAGATTATATCATCTGCAAACAAGGATGATTTGACTTCTACTTTTACAATTTGAACGTCTTTTATTTCTTTCTCTCATCATTACTCTAGAGGAGACTTCCTGTACCATATAGAATAATGGTGGTAATAGTGGCCATCCTTGCTGTGTTCCAGATCTTAAAAGAAGGGCTTTCAGTTTTCCCTGTCCAGTATGACACTAGCTGTGGATCTGTTGTATATGGTTGTTATTGTGTTGAGCTATGTTCTTTCAATACCCAGTTTTTTAAGGGTTATTCCCATGAAAAGATGTTGAATTTTATCAAATATTTTTTCAGCATCAATTGAAATGATCATATGGTTTTTGTCCTTCATTCTGTTGATACAATGTATCACATTGATTGATTTGTGTATGTTGAACCATCTTTGCATCCCTGGGATAATTCCTACTTGCTCATGATAATGATCTTTTTAATGCATTGTTGAATTCAGCTTGCTAGTATTTTGTTGAGGATTTTTGCATCAATGTCCATCAGAGATATTGACCTGTAGTTTTCGTTTTTTTTGAGTCTCTTTGTCTAGTTTTGGTATTAGGGTAGTACTGGCCTTTTAGAATGAGTTTTCTATTTTTTGGAATAGTTTGAGTATACTTTATATTAGTTCTTCTTTAAATGTTTGGTGGAATTCAGCAGTGAAACCATCGAATCCTGATCTTTTCCTTGCTGAGAGACATTTTATTACAGCTATTGGTTGTAAGTCTATTCGGGTTTTGTATTTCTTGATGGTTCAATCTTGATAGGTTTGGTCAGAGAAGATATTTTATATTACCTTCATTTATTTGGATTTGTTAAGACTTGTTTTGTGACCGAACATATTATCTATCCTTGAGAATTATACATGAGCTGAACAGCAGATGTGTTTTCTGCAGCCATTGAATGAAATGTTATGTAAACACCTATTAGGCCCATTTGGTCAATAGTGCAGATTAGGTCCAATGTTTCTTTGTTAATTTTTCTGTCTGGATGATCTATCTGCCCAGTGCTGAAAGTAGGCTGTTGACATCTCCAGCTATTATTGTGTTGGGGTCTACCTCTTGTTCTCTCTCAATTAATATTTGCTTTATGTATCTAGGTGCTCCAGTGTTGGGTGCATATATATATTTATAATTGTTATATCTTCCTTCTGAATTGATCCATTTATCATTATATAACAACCTTGTCTCTTTTTACAGTTTTTGTCTTGAAATCTATTTTTTCTAATATAAGTAGAGCTACACCTGCTCTTTTTTTGATGATGATTTGCATGGCATATCTTTTTTGATCCATTTATTTTTAGTTTCTGTGTGCCTTTATAGGTGAAGTGTGTTTCTTGTAGGCAACAGATCATTGGGTCTTGTTTGTTTGTTTGTTTGTTTGTTTAATCTGCTTAGCCATTCTATGTCTTTTGATTGAAGAGGTTATTCCATTTACATTCAATGTTATTATTAATAAGATAGGACTTACTTTTATCATTGTGTTGTTTTCTGTGTTGTTTTGTGGCTGTTTCTTCTTTCCTCTCTGTCTTCCTTTTTGTGAAAATAACTATCTCAGGTAGGATATTTTAAGTGGTTCTTTTACATTTTTTCTAGGTACCTATTTTAGTTTTTTTTTAAATTGGAGGTTAGCATAAGGTTAGAAGATAACATCTTATAACCCATTATTTTAAACTGATGACAACTTAACTCTGGTTGCAAAAACAAACTAACAAGCAAAAAGAAAACGAATAAATCTCTACATTTTAACTTTATTGCCTCTGCTTTTAAACTTTTTGTTTTTTCTACTCACATTATAGTATCTAGGTCTTAAGAAGTTGTTGTAGTTGTTATTATTTTTGATAGGTTCATCTTTCAATCTTAATCAATGTCTGAGTAGTATATACATCACAATTACAGTGTTATACTATTCGGTATTTGTCTGTGTACTTACTGTTACCAGTGAGTTTTGTACCTTTAGATGATTTTTATTACTTATTAGCATCCTTTTTTTTAGAGTGAAGAAACCCTTTTAGTATTTCTTGTAGAACAGGTCTTCTGTTGACAAAAACCCTCAGCTTTTTTTTTTTTCATCTGAGAAAGTCTTTATTTCTCCTCATGTTTGAAGAATATTTTTGCTGAATATTCTAAAAAGTTTTTTTTCCTTCACCACTTTAAATATATCATGCCACTCTCTCCTGGCCTGTAAAATTTCCACTGAGAAATCTGTTGCCAGACATATTAGAGCTCCTTTATATGTTTGTTTCCATTTTCGTTTGGTGATTTTGGGATTCTTTCTTTGTTCCTGACCTTTACGAGCTTGATTTTCAGATGCCTTGAGGTGGTCTTTTTTGAGTTAAATCTTCTTGGTGTTCTATAACCTTCTTGCAATTGAATGTTCATATCTTTCTCTAAGTTTAGGAAGTTCATTATTATCTCTTTTGATAAACTTTATACCCCATCTCTGTCTCTGTATCTCCTCTTAAAGCCAATAATGCTTAGATTTGCCATTTTGAGGCTTTTTTCTAAATCCTGTAGGTGTGCTTTATTCTCTTTTATTCTTTTAAAAAAATTTTGTCTCCTCTGACTGTGTATTTTCAAATAGCCTGTCTTCAAGTTCACTAATTCTTTCTTCTGCTTGATCAGTTCTGGTGCTGAGAGACTCCAAAGAAGTCTTCAGTTTGTCGGTTGGGTTTCTAAACTCAAGAATTTCTGTTCAATTCTTTTAAATTATTTTAATCTATTTGTTAAAGTTATCTGATAGGCCTCTTCTCTGTATTACTTCTCTGTGTTATCTTGGATTTCACTGAGCTTCTTTAAGACAGCTATTTTGAATTCTCTGTCTGAAAGGTCACATATCTCTGTCACTCCAGGATTGGTCACTGGTGCTTTATTTAGTTCATTTCTGGTGAGGTCATATTTTTCTGGGTAGTCTTGAAGCTTGTGGATGTTCACTGATGTCTGGGTATTGAAGAGTTAGATATTTATTCTTATATTTGCCATCTGGGCTTATTTGTACTGATCCTGCTTGAGAAGTATTTCCAAGTATTCAAAGGGTATGGAGTGTTGTGATCTAAGACTGGTCACTGCAGTTATATGTGCATTAGGAGGTGGGTTGCATTTCCTGTAATACTGTGACTCCTACAGACTCATAGAGGTACTGCCTTGGTAGTTTGGGGTAAAATTCAATAGCATTCCCTGGATTTCCAAGCAAAGTCTCTTGTTTCCTTCTTTTATTTTCCCAAAAACAGAGTCTCTCTCTCCTTGCTGAGCTGCCTGAAGTTGGGAGAGGGTAATACAAGATTTCCTATGGACACCACCACTGGGACTGTGTTGGGTCACTCTTGAAGCCAGCACAGTACTAGGTGTCACCCAAGCCTGTGGCTACTATTTCCTGGCTACCACTGATGTTTATTCAAGGGCCAAAGGCTTTTATTTGGCAGGTGATTAGTCCTGCCAGGCCTTGGACTCTCCTTTCAAGGTAGTGGGTTCTCTTCTGGCCCAGGGTGAGTCTAGAAATGTCCTCCAGGAGCCAAGGCCTAGAACCAGAGACATTAGGAGTCTGCTTCATGCTTTATTTTACTGTGGCTCAGTTGGTTCCCAAATTGCAAGATATAGGTTTTTGTTGTTGTTGTTGTCATTGTTTTGTTTTGTCTTGTTTCTATACTTTCGTCTCCTTTCCTTTCCTCTCCTTCTCTCCTATCCTCTCCCTGTGGCCACCACAGCTAGGAATGTGCTGGGTCACACCTGAATCCAGCATGTTTGGGGTCTTACCCCAGGCCTGTGGTGAGTGCTGCCTGGATACCACTGATGTTTATTTAAGGCCCAAATGCACTTCACTCAGCAGTTGGTTAATTTTGCCATGACTGGGTTATTCTTGAGGGCAGTGGGTCCTTTCTGGCTTAGGGGTAGTCTAGAAATATCCTCTGGAATGGGGGGTTCAGGACTCTGCTTGGTACTTTACTTTACTGTGGCTGAGCTGGTATCTGAGTTGCAAGACAAAACTCTCTTTACTCTCCCTTCTCCTCTCCTCAAGTGGAAGCAAGGAGTCTCTCCTGGAGCTGTGAGTTACACTACCTGTGTTTGGGGGAGTGATGATGTGAGCACTGTCTTGGCTACCTCAGCTCCGTCTCACTAGGTCATGTACACCCCAAGTCCATTGCCTCTGAGCCCAGCACAGCACCAGGACTTGCCTAGGAACTGCAGTCCTTGTGGCCATAATTGCCTTTCAAGTGTTTTAGAACCTCAGAATTCTTTAGCCTGTAGTGGTGGTGCTAGCCAGAAGTCGGGTTCTGAGAGCTGGGATGAACAATTCCTCTTTGGCTAGGGCTGGTAGACCAGCTCTCGCTGGTAGCTACTTCTGTGTGTGTCAGCCAAATTCTGCCTTGTGTTGCTTTCCACCGTGGCATGGCAGCACTAAGTTTCAATGAGAAATCACAATCACTTTGCTCTCCCTCAAGTATGCAGTTTCTCTGTCTACATCACACTGACCAGTTGAGGGACAGGGAAGGGGTGGTATAGGCAATTCCAGGCTGTCTTTCCTATCCTCTCCAGTGCCCCTCTCCTTTATCTTATGTTAAAACCAAGAATTGTGTTCACTCGCCTAATTTTTTTTTTTATAAAGACATTTTCTTGTATAGATAGTTGTTCTATTTGGTATTCCTGCCTGGGGGTCAATGATGATCTCTGAAGGGTTCTATTCAGCAGTCTTATTCCACCTCCTTCAAATTTTAAAGCCTCAGTAAGTTTATCTCCATTAATTTCACCCTTTAGTGATGGAAAGGGTTTTATACCTTCTACAAATGTGAAGATTGTATAAGCTGTTCTCTCATCCTTTCATTAATCACTCTACTATGTGTTGAATTATAACCGCCTCAAAAGTGAATAGTTATGGATCACACTGAACATTTCACTGTGCATAAGTATAACCCTTTCAGAATCATAAACTTTTTTTTATTATTTTTGAAAAACAAATTGAGCACATGAAGCTTAGCCACCATCTCCTGCAAAAGGAGGAACCAGCCAAGTCACTGGTTCATTCATTGGTTTCTTCCCATTGCTTCTTATATCTTCAATAGTTCAAATTATTACAATTCATTCATATCAATATCATGGTGACACCACTTTTTAAATGGCATCAGTTATAAAATGTTAGCCAAGATATTCTGGAACTTTGAATACATTATTCTATGCATATTTCCTCCCTCAAATGACTAATGGTTTGGTCCATCATGATTGCGCCCGACAGAAACCACATTTTTTTTCTTCTAATGTACTCTTCAGTGATATTTTCTTTTATTTCATATTCTCACAGATTGGCTTATATGAAAGACAGGCTCTAGCTCTCACGATTTATTCTGGAACCACCTTGGCCAGGGGATACCTTTGGCAGTTCACCAGTCATTTATCTGTCTAATTGTAGTAGTGGAAATTTATTTCCCTCTAGATTTTTAAGTGATCTTGCCCACCTTTTACATATAAATCATAATTTAGCTATAAAATTTAAAATTCATAAATATTTTAACTTTTATCTATGAACTGTCTGCTTCAAAAGAAAATGTCTTTAAAACTCCATTAATGTCTTAAACATTAATGACTAAAGATTGGTCTACTGCTTATTTTCATTTGGCAAGAACTGTGATTATTATCTTGTATTACTGCTTCCACCATAATCTAAGCCTGCAACTCTTACCTTGGAAGTTACGATATCAGTGGACCACCTATTTTCACCCTTGCTGTTAATAGTGCATTTTCTTCACAATGGCTAGAGTAATAATTTTATTCAAATTCCCATTATTTAACATGTGAATAAATTGAAAATATTTTAACTTTAACATTTATTTAGTATAATGTTAAAATTACTTACCTGGACAAAAATTAAGTCTTACATGATCTGATCACTGTCTTCTTTTCTAACCTCATTTTTACTTTTCCCTCATTTATGATACTAGAGTCACAATAGTCTCTTTCTGTTCTTTGAATAGATTAAATTCCAAATTTCCACTTAAAGAAACTGAAAACTTAGATTGTCAGGGCCCAAATTTGCAGAGATAAAAAGCAAAATTTTTGTCATTTGAGTACTAGGGACAATAGTGAGGTAAGTCACTCACATTTCTACTTCTTCAACCCCAAACCTTTGAAATACAACAATGGGAATACCACCACCAATCACAACCATATAACATCATCTGGAGGATATTAGCCTAGTCCTGTGATACATTACCATAAAATTATTGCCATAATTGATTCTTCATAAGGGCATTCCTCATTTATATCAAGACAGCTGATTTAAAAGATAGGAAACACAGTATGTCCAGGGCATTTCATAAACATGGGTCAGTTGAAGAATTTCATTTGCTGTCTTACAATATTATATGGAATTACATGCCTGTAAGTCCACAGATGGTGGTTTTGGCAAAAGGATTATTGGCAAGAGAGGGAAATTCATACATATCTTGTATAAATGCCTGTTGAAGTGCGAGCACAGTGCTATTCTTTCCAGAATGAATTTTGTCCAATGTAATCACACTTATACTAGGTAGCAACCTGATCCTTCCAAGAAAATTGTACTATATTCAGGTGACAGTGTTGTTCTCTGTGGTTGGCAGATTAGATATGAAGCAGTGGCTATCAGTAGATCATCTGTGGTGTGTAGAAGTCCGTATTATTTAGCCCAAGTTTAACCTCCAACCCTATTGACATGAACGCTTTGCTAATTAGACCACTGCATGGGTTCAGACTTGGAAAAGAAGCTGATTGACATCTATAGAACTGGTCAACTTGTCTACCAGATTATTAAGATCCTCCTCTGTTAAAGTCACTCTTGGTCAAGTCATTCTTGGACATTGGGAAAACCTGCTCAGGCAACTTACTTGTGCGAATCTAAAGCCACTTCTGAGTTTGCATCTAGCACCCTTTTACTTTGATTCCTTCCTGTGGTATGCAGAATTCTGAGATGATCCCCAGGTTTCCTACAGCATTATGTACATATCTTCTATAACAACCTCCCCTTGAGTGTGAGTGGTACTTATGAATATGATGAAATATTCACATTATTATGTTATGTAACAGAAGAGATTATGCAACGTAATTGAGGTCCCTAATCAATTGACTTTGCTAAGAAAGAGAAAGATTATTTTGGGTAGGCCTGACAAAAATCAGATGAACTCTTAAAATATGTCAGAAAGATTCAAAACAAGCAAGACTTGTTGTTATAGTCTGAATAAAAACACCCCCATAATTTTTATCCATATTCACTTCTATTAATCTTAAAAGATATTTTATAAAGCAAAATATTATGTGAAAAATATCATTTAATTCCAGGGTTTTTCATTTCTTAAATAATGTATAAATACAGAAACACAGGATTGTGTAATAGTTACTTAATACCTCTTATAATATCCTTCCTTTTATTCTGGACAGAAGTTATAGAATAAGAATTACATAAATATCCCTCATTTGTATATGTGTACCTTTGAAACATTATAAAAACAAAAACTGATGCATGGTATTAGACCATGAGTATATTTTTAAGCTCTAGGGGCACAAAAAAGTTAAAATAATTAATATACAAAAGATAGAAATGTTAACTTTCAAATAATCAATAACATAAGAAATTGTACAATCTCCTATTGTCTCTTTTCTAGTCTGATATTTATTATCCGTGTTACCAACTTCAATGGGATGGACAAAAACAAGAGACCAGTTAACTAGGAATATCTAAGTCAGAAATTATCAAAATTTGATGGATATCAGAATCCTCCTGGCTGTTTGTTAAGAAGCACATTTCCTGAAATCTTTCACTACTCAGTCACATTGAAAGGGAGGAGAAGGGCATTGGTAAATGCTTGCTTGATAGCAATCCAAGTGAATCTCAAGTAGCTATTTTTTGGATCACAGCTTGAGAAGCATGACTCCAACCACCATCACTACCACTCCAGTATTTTCAGTAAGATGTGTTGTCTCCTTTGCCAACCCTGTAGTTTGTAGGCTAAACCACTTGCTCACTGCCTTTACTATTATACTTCACCTTCTCTCCAAATTCCCTGCAGATTCTTCAAATTGAGACGTTTAATTTCTTTCAACATTCTGCCTTCTCCTCCTGATTAGGTTGCTTTGGGTTTTTAATTTTGTTTTGTTTTGTTTTGCTTGACAGAATTGCCTGTCTTCTTTCGACATCTTTCCCCCTCCATTTGGCTTTCTAGGAACATCTCTTTCGAGTCTCTCACTCTTCTCTGCTGTACTTGTAAACTTCAGTGATGTGCCTTCTATCCTTGCCAATGAGAAGACAATGTTTTGGCTAAGGCCTTCTGGATGAGATATTAGCTCATATGGTTAATCTTGCTCCAAAGAAAACCTCTCATTTTTTTTTTCTTTTTCTGACCCAACAGTATAATCTGGCTCCTGAGTAAAAACCTGTGTTTTGTTAATAATAAAAGAAATAGATAAAACCTATTAGCAATTCTTTTCTGTAACTATTTAAATGACATGTAGTTTTCCTTCATTAAATATTTCATGAGCTGAACTACATCAAAGTGGTTTAATTCTTTTTAACTTTTCTTTAAGTTCAGGGGTATAAGTACAGGTTTGTTACATAGGTAAACTGTGTCATGGGGGTTTAATGTACAGATTACTTCATCACCAAAGTATTAAGCCTAGTATCTATTAGTTATTTTTCCTGATCCTCTCCTTCATCCCACCCTCCACACCCCGGCCCCAGTGTCTGTTGTTCCCCTCTGTATGTCCATGTGTTCTCATTATTTAGCTCTCATTTATAAGTGAGAACATGTGACAAAGAACATACTTGGTTGTCTTTACTCTCTCAGCTTCTTAAGGTGCTACAATATGTCATAAACTTTAGGATTTTCTTTTATTTTTTAATATGAGTATCTAAAGCTATAATTTCAATCTAAGCATAGCTTAGATCTATCCAACAAATGTGACATGTTGAATTTTTATTATTTATATTTTTAAAATATTTTTAAATTTCTCTGCCTATATGATATGGTTCTTTCATATTTGTCTGCCAACAGTTTTGACCCCAAACATTTATCATTATTCTTATTGTTTACATTAATCCACGTGTTTTTTACACATTTTGGTTGTTGTTGCTCATTATACCTTCTCATATTTCAGACCTAGCTTCTTTTTCTTCTTTTGTTTCTTCATTTCTTTCTCTTTTCTTTTTTTTTTTTTTTTGAACTCTATCTTTCAGTTCTTCTCCTGTCTTTGGAAGTGATATCTCAAAATTTTTAAAGTCTGTATTTTGCCATCATTCCAAAAGTTTAAAGTGGATACACAGTTCTATGTTGTCAATAATTCTTTTACTGTGTTGAAAATATCAAGAGAATGAGGCATTATGAAAAGGTAATACAGAAACAAGGGTGAGGGAACGTGTAGACTTAGTGTGTAAAATATGCCTGAATATGTCAAAGTGAATAGAAAATCTTTGTAGCCTTTTTTATATTACAGTTTCTCGGATCTTAGGCTTCAGACTGGTGAATTTTGTTTTGCACTGGCCAATGGACCAACTATTTTTACTGTCCAATCTTAAATTCTAAAGATAAAACATTGCAGGTAACATAGAATATGCATTATATTTTTGAAGAGTTGATGACAACTTGAAATCAATAACTATTTTTTACTAATGAAAAAGATGATATAACTCTTTGTCCAAAGTAGTGCTTAACAAGGATGAAATTTTAAATCTAGATGGTACTTGTTGTAAACAAATGGTCCAGATAATTACATATTTTAGCAGTTGCATGTCCTGAGAAAACTCATTCTTAAAATTGGTGCTATATTAACAGTAGTATATGATATTGTAATGAGTTTGCTTTATCTTTGGAAAATACTTAATTCTGCTCTAGAGGACAAGAAAACAACATGAGTGTATCTCATAAAAAGTAATTAGCAAAGATAATAAAGCTGGTAGATTATGAGATATAGGCAAAACTCATAGGGTATGTTGGAATAGAAGATAATGAATAAATAATTAACACTTGATATATAGGCAGAATTCATAAGCTGAGCTAAATACAAATAAATAGTAAATAATTAATAGACTACAGAACATGCTAAATATAGAAAGAATAATTGCAATGTATGCTGAAAAAACAGAAGTGCTACACAAAGATCAAAAAAGACAGAAAGGTCATATACTGAGAATGCGTCCTATAGGCTAAAAGCCACCTCATCCCTATATAAATCACCCAGTGGTAATACCTAGCATAGTCCTATCACAGTCCCAGATATGTCCTGCCCGAGGAAGGTAGATAAAACCATGACTATTCATTTAACTAATTGGCAAGCTACTTATCTCTGCATCTCTCTGATAGAGAAATGGGTATCTTTGCCCCTAGTAATTTTGTCTATGAGCCCCTTGAACATACTTGGGCTTTTATTCTCAAAATTGTATCATTAGAAAGGAAGAGAATGGTGGAGGAGAGAAAAAGAGACAGGATGTTTGTACGTTGTGTATCCCAGAACTTATGTTTCAGGTATTTTTTCTCACTCACAACCTATCTGAAGCACGTTAACTTGCCCCACCTCCCTCCCTTGCATCTTACTTCATATTTTAAATATTTCTAATAAACTGTGATTTGTTCTATAATAAACTGACTTTCTGTTTTGTGACCTCTGGGATAGTTTGTTAGTATGCTCAGAATCAATCATTGCAAGTAATTTCCTATATAGTAGATAATAATAAAATCATTAAAGCATATTTGCTAACACTCTTTACAATGGATATTTAAGACCAATTATTTAAAAATTAAGATAGCAAGATATGCTAGGATTAAGAATATCCAATTGTACTTGTAGAAAACCAATATTTATCTGTGTGACTTCTAAATAACCTTGACCCATACCAAATATTTCTAAGGATGAAAACAAAAGTAAATTCTCTATAAAGCTGTTAATTAATCTCTAAATTACTTTGGGAAACATTTCTTCTGTTACTACTTGGAAATGATTATGTGTTCTAGAGAATGGAAACTTGTGGTTCATAACACTTTAATTTCTATTTATATACTTACAGAGAGTTTGCTTCATATAAATCTATAATCCTTTCTAAAATATTGTTCTATCCCAGTGGGTTCCACATACTGATAGCATATCAAAAGCTACATTCCAGTGATGCCTGCAATATTTCACTAACTACACTCTTGTCTGTCTGGTGTCAGTGCCCTCATTTATCATGTACTCTTTTGTCAGATCAATCTTGCTACAGAGATGCTTTAAGTCACTCTCATTTTTAATGTGTTTCATTGGATCCAAGTTTGGATTTAATAAAGTCCAAATTTCTTACTCAGGCATTCTAAAACCTTAGAGAATCAGGCCATGCCTCTTTTCCAGGATTATATTTTCCATTATTGTAAATCCAAGCTATGGTTGGAATGCTTCAGTGTTTGGTCAGCCCTTCAAATCTAACAAATCTTATGTATGAGATTTGAAACTACAAATGCATGTCTGTTATCAGTAACTACCTAGTCATTACGTAATGTTTTTTTGCAATAGTCTCATCATCTAAAAAAAGTGAATATAATAATTATAATCATAGCCATAATTATACTCTCCTCACAGAGTTGTAAAGATTAAATTAGATAATCTATAAGGTGTTATTTATTCTGAGAATTCCCTTCTCTTTATGTACATATCTATAGATATATATTGATAGACATATATTTTCTAAAAACTTCTTTGTGGATCAGCTACATCCACATTTTTAAAATTTCCCCTGGGGTTTTTATAATCAACTTTATTTCTATACACTAGTAATGAACAATTAGAAATAAAAAACAATGTACCATGTATAGTAACATTCAAAAACATATATCACACCAAGAGTGAGTGAACTCTGATAGAAACTATAGAAGCTGGGTGATAATGGCATGTCAACATAGGCTCATCCGTTGTAACAAATGTACACTCTGGTAGGGGATATTGATAATGGTGGAGGCTATGCATGTGTTGGGTAGACGGTATATAGGAAATCTCTCTAATTTCTGCTAAATTCTGCTGTGAACATAAAACTGCTCTAAAAAGTAAGGTCTCTTGAAAAAATAAACATGAAACAGGTATAAACTAATAAGTATATTTAGCATATATGCCAGAAACTAAACAAACAAACAGAGTTCTGATTTCAGCCGTGACATGTAAAAAGCTTGGAAGTCATTACTTCATTTTTTACCAAAAGAGAAAAAATGAATAAATATAAACTTAACATTTCTTGGGCCCATCATAGAACTGAGGTTACAGGGCAAATCACCACTCTGAAATCTGGAGAGACAGGCAAATACACAGAAATACAGCGGGGATCCACTTACCTAGGGAGGATGCTGCTAGAGGCTGAATTGTTAGAAATGTTTAAATAATAATATAGACAAGTTGGTGGAGACTGAGTGTGGACATTCTTGAGAGTGAGAAACCTCTGAGAGTCATAATCTTAGGGGAACCCCCACATTCTTGTGGGTTTTACATTCAGGAAACTCACAAGGTTCTCAAAATGCAGAGCTAAGAACAATCCCCTTCTCTTCCAGAGCCTTATGCCACCTAGTAGAAAAGGCAATTTACCCAACTCTAGCCCCTTCTAGCCTTCTTGTCTCACTTAAGGGTGTGTGTGGTGGTGGAGGAGGGGAGAGTTAAAACAGACAAACAAACAACAACAACAAACGTGTTGTGAGAAACATAGCCCAGGGACACAAGCATACTAAAGGACTGAGATTTAATCATAAGATTATAAAGCACTTTCCTTCACTAGCTAATACTTACCATCACATAAAGTATAATAAAAATGGATTATAGCTGGAAGAACTGCAAGACTCAAACTGCATATAAGGAAGAGCTCTTAGGGTCGTCAAAAGACAAAAATGGATAGAATTGAACACTGATGTAGAAAAATTTACTATTGCAGTTGAAGACTTGAACATTCCTCTTTCAGCAATTGATAGATCAAGGAGGTAGAAAATCAGTAGGGATAAAGTTGACCTGAAGAACACTATCAATCAACTTGATATAATTGACATTTTTAAGGTACTCCATAAAGCAATAACAGAATACACATTCTTCACTGTCTCAGGTGGAAATTCACCCAGATAAATTACATTCTGAGTCGTGAAACACACCTTAACAAATTTAAAATAATAGAAATCATACAAAGTATGCTCTTAGTCCACAGTGGAATTAAACTAGAAATCAGTAAAGGAATGATAGTTGGAATATTTCCAAATATTTGAGGATAAAACAACATACTTTATATAAAAACGGGTCAAAAATCTCTCAAAGAAATTTTAAGAATGTTGTACTAAATAAAAATTAATAGAAATCATTAAAATTTGTTAGAAGAGTGAAAGTCGTGTTTAAAGAAATATTTATGCTATTAAATACACATGTAAGAAAAAGCAAAATCTCTAAATGTATAACACAGCTTCCTTCTAAGGAAACTAAAGAAGAGAATGTAGTACTAAAGCAAGTAGAAGAAACATAGAAGAAATAATTAGAACAGAAAACAATAAAATTAAAAACAGGAAATCAATAGAGAAAAACAATGAAATGTAACTAGGTTTTTGAAATGTATTGATAAATTGTTTTGAAGTTTTTTTGAAATTAAATTAATAAAACTCTAGCCAGGCTAACCAAACAAAAGTGAGAAGACACAAATTACAAATATTAGAAATGAAAGAGTGGTCATTACTACTGATTTCATGATATTAAAAGATAATAAGGAATACCGTGAACAACTCTATCCCACAAATATCATAAATATCATAACATAGATGAATCAATTTCTTCAACCATTCTAGCAAAACTCCCATAAGAGAAATAGATAATCTCAATAGCACAATAGTTATTAAATAAATTGAATCAATAATTACTAATATCATAAAATATAGAGCATGGGCCTATATATTTTTACTGGCAAATCCTATCAAATGTATAAATAGGAAGTGATATCAATTCCCCAAATCACTTTCAGAGAATATAAGTAGAGGAATATTTCCTATTTCATTCAATGAGGTCAGCATTATCTTAATACCAAAACTAAATAAAGACAACACAATTAGAGAAAACTACACATCAATATCTTTCATGAATATATATATATATAAATCCTCAAGAAAATATTAGTACATTGTATGTAATAATGTATGAAAAGAATTATGCCTTATGACAAACTGAGCTTTATTCCAGGTATGCAAAGCTAATTCAACATTTGAAAATTAATTAATGGACTCACCACAACAACATGGTAAAGAACCAAAATTATATGTTCATATTATTAAGTCAGAAAAAGATTTGACTATATCTAACACCATCCACTGTAAAAATGTTTGACAAATTAATACTAGAAAAAATATTCATCATTTTCTAAAAAGCATCTACAAAGCCTAGAAATAATATGATACTTTGTGATGAGATACTGGGTGGTTTTCCCTAAGACTGGAAACAAAGCAAGGATGTCCTCTTTCACCACTCCTAATTAATATCCTACTGGAAGTTCTAGCTAATGCAGTAAGACAAGAAAGTAAAACAAAGGTATGAAGATTGGGAAGGAAGACAAAACTGCCTGTGTTTGCAAATGAATGATTATGTATATAATAATTCCCCAAAACTGACCTCCCAAAATCCCAAAACAACCCATCCAGAACTAATAAATGAGTTTGTCAAAATCACAAATAAAACATTAATATAACAAAGTCATCTTTGCCATATATACCAGCAATAGATTATTGAAATTTGAGTTTTTAAATAACATAGCACTTACAATGATTTATTTAGTTTTACATCTAAAAAATGTCTATAAAAACTATAAAACTCTGATGAAACAAAATAAAGAAAATCTAAATGAAGATATTCCATGTTCATATATTGGTAAAAACAATTTGTTAATATGTCAATGCTTTCCATCTTGATCTATAGATACAACATAACCCCCACCAATAATACATCAAGTCATATTGGGGATATTGACAAAGTCATTGTAAAGTTAATGTGGAAAGGAAAAAAAGTAGTATAGCCAACCCAATACTTACGTAAAATAAAAGTTGGAGAGGACTGACGCTACCATATTTTAAGACTTACTATAAAGTTAAGTATCTAAGACAAGCATGGTAATGGCAAAAGATAGACACATAGATCAATGAAACAGAACAAATAGATTCCTATACATATAGCCAGTCCATCTTTGACATACGAGCAAGGCAATTCAATGGAAAAAATATGATTTTTCAAAAAATTGGACATCTGTGTACAAAAGCATGACGCTAGACTTCTACCTACGCCTTTCAGAAAAAGCATCTCAAACTGGAGAAACAAAATGTAAAATCCAAAACTATGAAAACGTGTAGAAACAATACAGTAAAAATCTAGGTAACCTTGGATTTTTCATGGAGTTTTTAGATACAACACCAAAATCTTTAACCATGAAAGAAAAATTGATATATTAGACTTTATTAAAATTATAAACTTATGTACTACACAAAGCACTGTTGAGAGAATTAAAAGACAAGCTGTAGACTGGAAGAAAGTCTTTGCAGAACATGTATCTGATAAGGGACTTGATATGGTTTGGCTCTGTGTCCCTACCCAAATCTCATGTCAAATTGTAATCTCCACATGTTGGAGGACGGGTCTAGTGAAAGGTGAATCACTTATGGGAATGGATTTCCCCCTTGCTGTTCTCCTGATAGTGAATGAGAACCACAACATCTGATTGTTTAAAAGTGTGCAACGCTTCCCTGTTCACTCTCCTGTTCTGCCATGTCAAGAAGGTGCTTGCTTCACCTTGGCCCTTCCACCATGACTGTAATTTTCCTGAGGACTCCCCAGCCACGGAGAAGGGAACTGTGGGTTTGAAGCCCACATACAGAGTCCCCACTGGGGCACTGCCCAGTGGAGCTGTGAAAAGAGGGCCACCATCCTCCAGACACCAGAATGGTAAATCCACTGAAAGCTTACACTGTGCACCTGGAAAAGCCACAGACACTCAATGCCAGTCCATGAAAGCATCTGGGAGCAGGCGGTACCCTGAAAAGCCACAGAGGTGGTGGTGTTTGCCAAGGCTATGGGAGCGAGCCCACCCTTTGCATCAGCATGCCCTGGTTGTGAGACACAGAGACAAAGGTACTTATTTGGGAGCTTTAAGATTTAATGACTGCCCTGCTGAGTTTTAGACCTGCATAGGGCGTCTAGCCCCTTTGTTTTGGCCAATTTCTCCCTGTTGGAATGGGAATATTTACCCAATATTCCTGTGCCTGCATTGTATACTGGAAGCAACTAACTCATTTTTCATTTTACAGGCTCATAGGCAGAAATGACTTGCCTTGTCTCAGATGAGACTTTGCACTTGTGCTTTTGAGTAAATACTGGAATGAGTTAACACTTTGGGGGACTGTTCGGAAGGTATGAATATGAGAAGGACAGGAGGTAAGAGAGGGGCCAGAGATGGAATGATGTAGTTTGGCTCTGTGTCCTCACCCAAATCTCATGTTGAATTGTAATCCCCATGTGTCAGGGGAGGGGCTTGGTGGGAGGTGATCGAATCATGGGGGCATACTTCCCCCTTGCTGTTCTTCTGATAGTGAATGAGTTCTCATGAGATCTAGTTGCTTAAAAATGTGTAGTGCTTCTTCTTTCACTCTTTCTCTCCTGTTCTGCCATCTGAAGAAGGTGCTTGCTTCTCCTTTACCCTTCCACTATGATTGTAAGTTTCCTGAAGCCTCTCCAGCCATACTTCCAGTACAGCTTGTGGAACTGTGAGTCAGTTAAACCTATTTTCTTTGTAAATTACCCGGTCTCAGTTATGTCTTTAAGGCAGTGTGAGAATGGACTAATACAGGACTTACATTCAAAATATATAAGAAAGAATACTTGAAGCTAACAATAAAAGAGAAATCTCAATTTAAAAAGTGCAAAACATCTGAATAGACATTTTACCAAAGAAGTCATACAAATGTCAAATACCGATAGCCAAGGTAATTCTGAAGAAAATGCAATGTTGTAATAATTGACCTTTTCCTGCTCTCTCTCTTTATGTTTCATAAGTGTTAACCCTAATTTGACTATTACACTTCCTTCTAACTCTACTTTGGTGTCTACTCCCCAGAGGAAAAAAACCAGCATAATGTGGAAATACCATAAGAGCATACATGCTATCAAACACCAAATGTAGCAGTCCAGGTATCTCTGGAGTAGGTACAGGAAAGGTACTGTGATCAAGGACACATTTATATGGAGCCTTATTTCCATTTGTAATGTTTTGTCCTTTGAGTTTGGTGTTGCTGCTTTCAGTATTTGTATTACTATGTGTATTATCTTGTATTGCAATGTGTTAGTCTTCCTTTATATTATGTTTCATATTTCTTTGTTTATATTTTATAAACATTTTTAAAATAATTGAAAATGAGGCTTTATAAAAAACTCCCTTGGAAAATTATCTTTTTAAGTGGAATTAGAGGAGAAGATAGTTTCTAGAAGGGAATGTGACCATAAGATGGATTTAATTAGTTATTTAGGTAGGTAGTTTTAAGGACAGGTAATTCAAATCTTGAATCCAAACTTTTATATACCCTTGTGCAAGTTCTTTAAATTCTCTAGGTCTTAATTTCTTCACAGAAAATAGAAATTAAGATGTTTTCTATGTGTTCTTTGTGAGATTAAATTACATAAAGCACCTAAGACACCAGTGACTATCACAATGCACAATTATAGTTAGCATTATATATTATATATAGTTAGCAATATTATATTATTGTCATACATTCTACTGTAGTAATTTAAAAATAATTCTCTATAAAAGGTAAATTACAATTTTTAAAATATAGGTAAATTGGCTGGCCACAGTGGCTCATGCCTATAATCCCAGCACTTTTGGAGGCCGAGACAGGCAGATCACCTGAGGTTAGGAGTTCGAGACCAGCCTACTGGTGAAATCCCATCTCTCCTAAAAATACAAAAATTAGCCAGGCATGTGGTGAGTGCCTACAATCCCAGCTACTCAGGAGGCTGAGGCAGGAGAATCACTTGAACCCAGGAGTCTGAGGTTGCAGTGAGTGGAGACTGCACCACTGCACTCCAGACTGAGCGACAGAGCAAGACTCCGTCTCAAAAAAAAAATTTTATATATGTAATGAGTGCTTTATGTTTATGAGATGGTTTGATTTGTTAATTGCATTTAAATATGGAATTATTTGCATATTGTGTGCTTGGTTTAATTAGGATCAACAGTATATTTAGGATTGAAATGATTGCTAAATTATAAAAGACTTTCAACTTTCATTTTTCAAAGAATCAGATTTCTAAATATATTTTTTGTTAGAAATTATTTGGAGATCGTGAATTTGACCCAGCTCAGGCACAAACTATTTATTTTGGCAAGCAGTTGTGAAATCTATGAGTTGGTGCATCATTTTCAGTCACAATAGTTGAAAGCAGTTTTGTATTGGTTCAGATGTTGTGTTTAGTGACTTTTACTTTGTCACAGTTGATTTATACCATGCAGTAATATTGAGAATACACTTGTAGAATATAGACATTATCTTTTCACTCATGTATTCTACTTGAAGAGTATATAGTATTATAAGCAATATTATCGATTCCAAACTTTTGATAGGAATTATAAGCATACTTATACATGACCTCAGTAGAAAATAATATTGAAGCTTATAATTATCTAAATTACTTATATATATGTACTTTTAACCTCACAAACAAATACATGGATTCAATAAAGTACTTTAGAAATGGGCTTACATCTTGGGCTTCAACATTTTTCACTAAAATGAACCAATCTGTTCCCAATTTAATTCATTATTAATTCTTTAGTAGGCAACCTAAATGTAATAAGCAGAAAAAATTGTGTCTATGCTAAAATAACTCTCCTAAATTCTGTTAAATGATTAGCAATACTTCATAATCAATATAAAGTAGGCATAGGATTTGTTTGGGAGATAGATGTGGATGAATTTTATTATAAGAAAAAATACATCATTAGACTTTGTACAGATTTCATCTGAAGACCTTTGCTAGATTTGCCTTTCCATACAATGGAAACAGTACCCCAGCAGGATACTAGAAGAGATACTCATGTGATTAATCACAGTGGACCTCTTGTCCTTGGGGTTGCAATACCAAAACTGACATTTTTTTATACCAAAGGGTTTGAGTCCTGACAAGCATCTGTGAAGCTTTTCTGCTTCATCTCACCCTGTCTATACTATATCTCTATCTAGAACAGGAAATGTGCCTGTTGGTTAAAAAATCAGGTTTAGGGATGTGAAAAATAGAAATTAGCATATTTTTTAAAGACATACACATATGCATATATGTGTATATATAGTCCAAAAATACATATATATATATATTCAGACAAAAAAACTTACCTGTAATAAAATGTTTATATTAAGAAATATCTCAAAGATTAACTGTGAAAAGCATTCATGGTGTGGATAAACAAAGAGAAAACTATTTCACAGCTTGCTTTCTATGGCACAATGGAAAATACTGACATGAGAAGAAATAAATTTTGGAAATAGAAATACTCTAAGAAAAGAGCATATATATTACTGATAGGTTCTATTTTCTTCACAACATATTATCACTTAAAAAGCAATAAAAGTTTACACAAGAGATGGATGGGCAGTTAAATTAAACAACATTGATTCAAAGCTTGAAAAAAACAGTGGGGACTAAAATATACTATTTGATAAAGTACTGGCTCTTGTTACTTCGGAGTCTGCCAAAAGGTTTGAATCTTATCCAAAGTAGTCTATTATACTTTTCACCATTTTTAAACCCTGAAAGCAAGGGAGACATAAAATACACAGGCATTGAATAAAAATTGAAAAGAAGCAATTAATTTGGAACAAATGTCCACTTCATGTGATAAAATCAAAGCCCTAAAAAGAGCCTAGTGACAGCTTTTAGGTGTTATGTCTCCCCCCCAAATTCTGCGCTAAGACATGAGATTATTTTTAAATCTTTTGTTGAGCATTTTAAGTTTTCATACTCACAAGGCATTGTCCCTTCAAACTTTGAACATTAAATTAGCTCTTAGTATATTCACTTGATATATAACAAATTAATATCAAGATCTATAATCTAAGCTACCAAACAGTTGTTTTTGCTTTTTCAACAGAATTTCAAAAAATACATTTGGGTGTACAAAGAAAAAGGGATTATGTAAGGTTATTATTATTTCTTTCATTTAGATGCACAGTGAGATTTGGATGAGGTTAATAAATACTGCACTGAATTCTATTAGCAGTAAGGAAGTGCTTTATGTATTATATGGTAAATTATAAGGCTATGCTTTTAACAGGTAATTAGATATAATATTTTCATTTTATATTAATTATATTCTACATGGCTGTGCATTCTTGTTTGGATTAATGTACTATTTTCTATTAGTTTAAAATTTACTGTAAGTGTAAATACTTTTTACATTTCAAAATTATGTGCTTTGAATCACTTTACAGAGAACGTTCAAGTGGCATTATAATCAAACAAAATTACAATGTCAAGTGAAGGTAATATGTTACTAATTAAAAATAATTTAAGAATATTCAGAAGATGAATATAAGACAAAAGAAGAAAACTTAAAATACCCATAACAGTCTCCACAACATAACCATTCTGAACACATTGATATAAACCTTTCCAGGTACCAGTGGGTTCTTAAGCTGAATTTATTTACACAATTTCAATATATTGCAGTGGGGGCATTTCAAATAGGAAAATTAAAGCTACAAACATTATTTGAGGTCTTTGCATATGATTTTGGTTAAATAGGTGCAGAGTCTCTGATGACATTACCAACTCTTAACATACTGAAGATGCTTAATAAATTACAAAGCACATATATGGAAATGCTATATATGTGTAAATGTATGTTGATGAATTACATTCCTTGACATGAAAAAGAGAAAAAAAGGTTCATTGAAGATAGTATTTCAATTAAGGCATTAGAGTATTTCATGGAGGTCTAACCCGAATATGAAAGAAATCCACATCAATACTATTCATCAAATAATAACTAACTCATTGAGCACTCACTATGTCTGTGAGTGCTCAATGATACTATTTATCTTTTGAATATCAAAAGATACTATTTATCTTTTGAATGAGATGATTACCATTACCTTAATTTTATAGGAGAGAAATGTGAGATACAGAGATAATAAAAACATTTAGGGACAAGAGAATTTAAATGATAGAGCTAGAAGTTGGCCACATATATCCAACATGAGTTTATTTTCTTAACCGTTCTGCATTACTGATTCGTAATTGTAGATAGCGATTCTAGGTGCTGTTAATAATAATGGTAGATTCATTCCACCTCATCTCGTGAACTCTGAGAGAAATTCTGGACAGTCTGGAGTTATCTGTATTCAATCATTAGTAAGAGGTAAAACTTTTACAACTATTACTCTTATTAGAAAAGCCATGCAATATTGAAATGTGGGTAATAATGCTAGTGATGTTGCACATTAATCAACAGATTCCAGCTGCCAGCCAAATCTTTTGCAATTATAGACAATTAAGACAAAATGAAAGAAGTGGTCAAAAATTCAATTTGCTGTATTAATGTAAATTATATTCCCCTCTTTTTTGAGAAGAAGTGGGAAGTGAGAATAGTGCAGTTGTTGGGGTCAGTTAAGAAATAAAATATATTGGGCTTCCTAAAATATATATTAAAATATTGATTACACTTTTGTCATGTTATTACTTATTTCATTGTAGAACTTCCAAATATGGTAAAGATAAAAAAGTCATATATGAATAATCAGCTTCAAAAATAAAATGAGTGTAACTCACTGAACAGGTGTTTTGTGGATGACAAAAAAATGAAGTCAAATTGAAGTTTGCAAAATACTAGAGGAACTTTATATGTTTGAACTCCAATACAATGATTCTCAACTACAGAGTAGCTTTAAAAATATTGGCTGGACACAGTGGCTCACTTCTATAATCCCAGCACTTTGGGAGGCCAAGGTGGGTGGATCACAAGGTCAGGAGTTCAAGGCCAGCCTGGCCAACATGGTGAAACCCCATCTCTACTAAAAATACAAAAAAATTGACTGGGCGTCCTGTAACCCCAGCTACTCAGGAGGCTGAGGCAGGAGAATCGCTTGAACCTGGGAGGCAGAGGTTGCAGTGAGCAAAGATCGCACCACTGCACTCTAGCCCAGCAACAGAGTGAGACTCCGTTTCAAAAAAAAAAAAAAATATATATATATATATATCTCCACACACACACATATATGTGTATGTGTATATATATACCATTAACAAGATACCACCACGAACCAGTTAAATTATAGACCTTTGTTGGCAATTTATTCCTAGTGTTCCATTATTGGAACGCTAAGCATGTGGGAATTATTTATATCCTACTGCTCAAGGTCATTGCCAAGGCCTGATTGCAAACATTCAAAAAATTGCAACCTCAAGCATAAATGGGTTAATAGGACCCTAGCACTGATAGTCTTTCATACCACAAGGTATAAAAGCTTGCTCTTCCACATGATTCCGAAAGGCTTGCATCCATGAGAAACTCTCCCCCTGTGAAAAAGTGTCGTGAAGTATTCAGGTTTCTTGCATCCATTTATTTCTCTTCCTTGTTACCATCACCCAATATACCAATGTCATAAACTAACAGTCCCTTAATCTCTACTGAGAGAAGCATTTCCACGCTCTCAGTATAAAGATGAAAATTTATTAAACAATTTCTCTGAAAATATTCAGAAAAAAATATTACCCACAAGCTACTATAGTGGTTTCTAATGACTATTTATAGTGAATTTTAAAATAGAGTTTTCCTATACCCTAGGAGATTCTGTTTTCTCATTCAGATGATTCTTATGTGCAACTAGTTTGCGTTTTTAGAAGTTTTAAATCAATAGAACTCCATTTTTCCTAATAAACTCATATATGTTATGTCAGTTAATAAATATACGATGGAGTACATGGCTTTGCAAAGCAGTGGAGGAAGAGACGGAAGGCCCAGAGTTACTTATTTTACCCTTTTATGTGCAAATTGGAAGGCAGAGAAGTAACATGTGGCCCTGAGGGATGAAAAATATAGCCCAGCTTCATGGTTTTCAAATTAACATACCAAGAAATCCAGCTGTACTTTTTTGCATCTCTTTGGATTCTATGAATTGCATTCATTTTTTTATAGTAGTCATCTTATTTTTTTTCTGGAGTTACATCTTTCTGATTCTCACAATTGAAGAGCTACTACTAGAAGAACATCGGAAAAGTACTTACATTTTAAGAACTTTTATTACTTAATCTGTCAGCATGCTTTGCTAGTTTCTGTTTTTCCCAGGTCCTTAAGGCAGAGTTCTCTGATGCCCCTAATAGCTTACTCAAACCCATCTCAGTGCGTCAGTCAGGACTCACGGAAATAGGACAAATAAGATTGGCATTCTTTTACCCTCCCCATCACATGCGTTGCATTCATTCTCTACATGTCCCTATTAACCATAGCTATTAAGAACACACTCTATTATAACTAAAATCCCAGATGCAGCTGATGGCTTGCTGTGTTAGAACTGCCTCTTGGCTTGCTCACAGCTTGTTTTTATCATTAGGTAATGTTTCTCAGAGCTAGTTGGCGCTATGACTGTTTATTCATCTGAACTTGGCTGTGCTTTTGGTTTCCTCATCTCATATTTGGCCAACAGGCCCTACTCCTCAGCAAAGAGCAGAGACCGGTGTCTCACAACACCACAGATGTGAAATGACTGGAAAACAACACCCTGAGTTGCTGCCACGAGGAATGATATTTAAGTCAAGACACTCCCCAATGAGGGAAGAAACTTTCAGCTGGGATTCTAAATAAAAAGGTATTCTGCCTCTGTAGTGTGAATTTAAAATAACCATCCTAACACCACAGTTATTACAAAGTGATGACCAAAGCAAGAGAGAACATTATAACAATTATTACTCAGGTAGTAGAGAGAGACATAGAACTGAAGCACCATTCCCACCATTGATAAAGCCACCCTTTTGCTGAGTTTATAAAAGGAAAGAAAGCCAAAGCTTCCATATAAATTAAATGAAGACGACTCAGACCTGAAAGACTATCTTTAAAAAAAATTTAAAAAGAACATAAAATTTTGAGTCTAGAAATAAGGCTCTGAAGTTAGAAACTAGTATTCTTGGAGCATGTTGGAAAATTACTTAAAAGGTCTGGATAAGAAATCCCACACTAATACTGCACGATATCACTTGTGCAGTGACATTGTGTAGAATCTAAAATAGACAAATTCACAGAAGCACAGAGAGGAATGGTGGTTGCCAGAGTTTGGGGTGAGGGGTAGAGAATGGGAAGATGTTGGTCAAAGGGTACAAAGTTTCAGTTATCCAGATGAGTAAGTTTTGGAGATAAAATGCACAGCATGGTGACTAAAGTTAACAATATAGTGTTATGCACTTGAAATTTGCTAGGAGAGTACATTGTAAGTGTTCTCACACCTCTACACACACACACACACCCCTCCCCATCACACACATAAGTAACTAAATGAGGTGATGGAATTGTTAATTAGCTTGATTATATTGATCATTTCACAGAGTATACATATATACATATATCAAACATCAAGTTGTGCACTTTAAATGTATAATTTCCATTAGTCAATTAATACCCCAATAAAACTGAAAAAAAGGAAAAGAAAGAAATCTAGAAAAAAACCAATTATTTTCATCTTCCTGGAATTAGCTCTTCTTGAAGAGGAAATAGAAACTGACTGGTAGCCCCTTCTTTACCCTTTGTGGCTCTTAAATTATAATTATGTAAAATGTATAATTATAGGATAGGCTTCAGTTAATCCCACAAAAAGCCTTTGTTATTTTCAGTTAAGTCCTGCGTGAAAACAAAACAAACAAAAACCAAAAGACAACAAATAAACAAAGACATGGCTAGTCTTGCTACAGCTAAGAACCTTGAAAGGATGCCTCATCTCTGTCTCTTACATTACAATTTTAGTAGTCAGGCTAGAAAAAGTACATCTGGAAGCAGCTCCAGTCCATAAAAATGCTTGATTTTGTCTGAGATCTTTGCTTGACCTACAAATTATCTATCTATCTATCTATCTATCTATCTATCTATCTATCTATCTATCTATCTATCATCTGTCTGTCTGTATGTATTTTGCCCAAGCCACATAAAAGACAAGAAGTAAATTATGCTCAGAAAGAGACCTAATCTGGTGATAATTTCTAACCCCATGTATATATCAAGGCAATCTAATAGTCAAAATTGTGGAAATACATGAGCACTAATATTTTATTTCTGAAAGATCCCTAAATGGAATTAATTTGACTGCTGCAAATAGAACACTATAAGAATCCGTGGAGTGACTATTGTGCAAGAGCCCCTGAGGACTGGCTGCTGTGAAGTTTGACACAATTCTAATTTGGTTTCCTTTCAAAGGAGGTATTCCAATCTTTTCTTTGAATAATTGAGCAAAGCAATTATGCCGTCTCTAGGAAAGCATTAATGTGCCCATGGAGGACACTACAACATATTTCCTCATCATTTCATAATTTATTGATTTTAGAAAACAGTTAATTTCTCTTTAATTGACCCATATTCTGCAGTACATGAAAACAGCCCAGTTAACCACTTCTTAAGTACACATTTAAAGAAGCAGTTTGCCATATCTAGTTGTACATCGTGATTTTACCATTTTTCTTACTTATTCTGACACATTATTGTAAACATTGCCAATTTACAGTTTAAATATTGGTTTAAAGTCTACTATTTATTTCCACTAGCTCATAGTTCATAATGCATTTGGGATTATTTATAACAAGATTGCCCAGTTGCTAGTTGAGAGAGTGAAAGCTTCATCCTTATCTCAGAAGGTTGTAAAATGTCAGTGATAAATAAATTGGAAAAGGGAATATCCATCAAATGAGCAGAGTTTGAGAGCTTGATATTCTAAACAGTGAATGCAAATAAAAAAGGTAAATCTTAGGAAAAACAACACCAGTATTCAAAGCCAGAATAAAATAAGGCATTAACACTTGAAATCATGAGCAAAAACCCAGGGTAGAGGAAATTTAAAAATTTTCAGAGTAGAAAGGCTGCTGGTTAGTGTCAAGAGTCAAGTGGGATATTTTTCTTTGCCCATCCACCATAGCAACTTTATTCCATTCATTCCATCTTGATAGCTTTCTTACAGCTCTTTTTTTTTAAATGTACTTTTTTCTTACTTTACTATTTTTAGACATACTAAAAATATTGACAAAGGAGAGAAAAACATCATCAATAATTCAATTTTTTTCAGATAAAATTTCTGGAAACATTTTAGCAGATACACTTCTAGTAGTATTTTGTTCACTTTATATCTCTTCTTACTGTTGTGATACACAAGTAATATACAATAATCATAAAAAATAGAAGATAGAAACAATAAAAATCAAAGCTAATGAAACAATCTCTAAGCCCCAAATCAGTGTTAGCATACTAGTGCATATTTTTCCATAACAAAATGATTGGTGAATGAGAATGAATACTCAAGTTATTTGAACCTCAATGAGCAGTGTGAGAAAGATAGACTGATCTTCATGTTGACCAGTTGAGGTTGCACCATTGCTGTCCCACTTATAAGGAATATATGACTGTGGAAATCTCGTGGGATTTTGGTCAAGTCTAAAATATTAGGTTGCAGCTCTGCAGAAGAATAGCCTTTACCTTTCAATGGAATGGATGGTTTCATTGTCAATTATCCTGAGATAATTTTGGCACTACCCATACTTCCCCAAAGGGAGTGAGGGAGAGGACTCAGGAGAGAGAAGTTAGATTTTAAATGGATAAATTATTCTTCTCGCTGAAGGAATTTATGAATATCAGATATGTATTGCTTCAGAAGTCTCTCACATAAGGATTATAAAAAGCATTAAGAATTTTAATTTATATCTGTAAACTACTCAAAATATTTTATGCAAAATCTAGACCTAAGAAAGAATTGTTTAAATACATAGAAATCCAACTTACAAGGGATGTGAAGGACC